>NC_060171.1:28514666-28536526 GCF_021292245.1 Micropterus dolomieu | reverse complement strand
TCTCTCTCTCTCTCTCTCTCTCAGCCTAGTTTCTCCTTTATGAAATATGGATGGGAGCAGTTTTGGGCGCGCTGAGAGGTTTGCAGTTGGAGGGAGGGAGGGATGGAACTTGGGAACTGGCAAGGGAGGGAGGGAGGGAGAGACAGAAAGAGAGAGAGGGGAGAAGAGGGAGGGAGCTTGTGTCTCAGCAGACGTGCCTTGTGCATGCACCTAAACACCTCACTGAGCAATCTGTCAACATGTCAGCAACACATGTTTGGTAAAAAAGAGAGAGCGGTTGGAAGGAGAGGGGAAGGAGGCTGAAAAAAATCTCTCCTCCTCCAGTGGGAGTAATGGCTCCCACCAGGGCTCTGGAAATGCTTTGAATTCAGCAGATTTCTATTGCGGGGTCCTTCCCCCGGGGGCGTCTTTTTACAATGCCTGCATCTCAGAAATTTGAGCCCGAGGACCCCTGGGGGCGTCCTTTCATAATGCCTGAAAATGTAGGGTTATATTGTGTGCTCTTCCCCATGGGGCTTTTATTAATACCTGTATTCACTGCCACTGGAAATTACACAGGCGGCGCTGCAGGGGCCCGCACTCGCTCCAGGAAGGGAGAAAGACTCTGCAGGGACGTTTTCTCTCTTCTCCTCTCTCTTCTCTTCCCTTCTTTCCCCCCCTCTTTCCCCCCTCCTCCTCCTCTGCCTCCTACTCCTCCTTCCTTTCCTCCCACAATGACTCTCTTCCTTTTTTACTTACTTAATGCAAGAGTGAAAAAGAAGAATTTGCCAAAGGACACAAGAAAGTGTGTTGTGTGTGTGTGTGAGTGTGTGTGTGTGTTGGCACCAGCTAACCCCCTTGTATTCAGCCCTACTTTGCTCAGAGGAAAAGAAACACTTGATTAAAAATGTAACTTCCCTCTTCTTTCTCTCTCATCTCTCCCTCTCTCCGTCCTTGTGTGCCTGTGTGTAGATCTTGCAGAGAGTAAATATTTGTGTGTGTGTCTGTGTTTGACAGTGTGTTTGTGTGTGTGTGTGTGTGTGTGTCTGCGTGTGTGTGCTTGTAGACAGTAAAAAGCCTAAATCTAAAGTCCAGTACAGTATGTGAGTTTGCTAACTGTGTAAGGCATAGGCAGAGATGACTGCTTCTGTCTCCAAATATTCATTAGAATTCCTCAGCCAAAGGGTTTGCAGCTTCTTTCTGTGTGTCAGTGTGTTTGTGTTTGTGGGTGTGTGTTTATTAATCAAATATTTACACAGTCAGATTATAGAAATATACATTTACATAACTTTGAATAAATCAAATTAGTTTGATCTCCCCAGTCAGACTGTTTAGATTTCAGATTTAGATTTTGCACTGCACGACTGTATGTTTCAGTCGTGACTGGACGTTACATTTCATCCACAACAAGAAGATCCTGTAACTCTGAGTGATTTTAAACAAGTGACACTCATTGTAATGTTTGGTTTTAAATAGTTTTTTACAGAACCTTCTTCTTAGTCCAATATTGCGAAAGCAGTCCAATAAGTGCTTTATACTTTTTTGATATTTTTTAAAAACTATGCAATGTAGAAGCTGACTGTTTTTATTGTTGCATATAATTAGCTTAACCATTAAAAGTAGAAAATCAATTGTTAAAGTAGTTTTTCAGGTAAAAATATGAAACTTCTGTTGGTTACAGCCTGTTAGATATAGTGTTAGAAGTTTTCTTTACTTGTCTTTTTTTGTGTGTAATTACCAATTGCTGAACATAATTATACATAATTTTGGGCTTTAGTGAATTGTGAGATAGCCTATAGATTATGCGCTAATGAAAATAAAAGCTAGCTGCAGCCCGACTTCATCATCTGATTCCTAAATATGACCACTTTTGAGAAGAGATAAGGCCAGAGTGCATTTATAAACGAGGTCTGAAAGTTGTTTGAAATTGCAGCATGCTTGTTAAAGTTGTTTCTGCATAACATGCTCTTGATGTATGTTGTCTTTAATAGCCCTCTGACAGAATTTTACTCTCAAACCTGTGTAGGATAGTGATTGTAAGGTTTCAACTATCTTGCTTGTTGTGCTTTTTTAACATGTATTTTAGAAAAACTGAAGATGATTTGGACTCACCTTTACCTGCCTCTTGCATACTGTACACACAACAAGATGCTGCAAAAGAATCTCATCCAAGTTGTAAAAATAAAAATATGCAAAATACTAATTTTGCAATTGATGATGTGATTCTTTTTGTTTCATAATACAGTCACTGATACAACTAGACTTTTACTCCCCTTTCCAGTGTAAAGTATGGTTACACTGGCTAAGTGCAGTATCACAAGCAGAAATACCCTCCTTGAAATCTGACAGGATCTCATTGGCATTTCTCAGATCCAACACTGTCAAATGGTTAACCTCCATGGAGACATTTTCTCCTCTGTGTTTAGTTAGACCATCTTGTCACCAACATTGTCACAGGCAACATACTGGTTATCTGTACAAGTTATAAGTTGAAGGACTGTGATCAATGACGTCCCCCCAGAACAGTTTTTGATATGTTGACACAAGATATTGAAAACCTTGTAATTGGACAGATAACAGATTTTGGTCTCAAGGCTGGTTTTTGTTTCACTCCAGCTCACTCCAGCACAGAGGCAACTAAAAGTGAGAGCAGGCAGAGATTAGTTGTTGGGAGCCTCCAGGGAACTGCCCACAGGTAAATGCTGGTGTGGTGGTGGGGTGTGACTTGTACAGGTAGCAACAGTAACAGAGAATGAGCAGTAATTTTACCAGCTTAATTGGACCGCCCAGTTAGTGACCGCAAGCTCAGCCGACACATCAGAAGATTGAAAGGACTTGAGTTTGAATCAACTAATTGAACTAGCTTGCAGTTTGTGTACTATGTAGTGGGGGTTTGCTGAAGGGTGTAAAGTAGATTTATACAGTGACCACAGGAGGATGTAGTGTAAACCAAAAAACTCAGGCTCAAACATGTGAAACTTTGTGCTGTTGCAAACCGTCTGTACTCCCTGCTGTACAAACGTCTGCACCCAGAGTACATGCTAAATGACACTACATTATGGAGCTGGTTACTATTTCCACTAAATCTGTCAATGTATGAGGGGTTTCTGTAAACCTAGTTAAAAAAAAAAAAAAAAAAAAAAAAAAAAAAGGACATATGTGTAATTGATTATTTTTCATTGGACACCAAAATCTTCTGGACCACAACCACATAACTCAGTTTTTAGAAATGCTTAATCCCAAGTGTGTGTGTGTGTGTGTGTGTGTGGACGGGTCAGGATAGAGTTGTCATGGGGCCACGTTGGGGCCTTCTCCGAGTATGTGATGTGTGTGTGGGGGGGGGGTGTCTGGATAATTAGGAACAGGCCATTCCCCTGGATTCCTGCACCCCTGCCAACAACCAGGACCCCCAGAACCTCTTACCCCCCCCCCCCCAATTGCTGACACCTGGGACTTTCGTCCTTGTTGTTTCTCCCTCTTTGCTTCTTCTTTCTCTCTACCAAAGTGTGATGTGTGACCTCCCTCTATTGGATACACCTCCCCTCTCTCTCGCTCTTTCTGCCTTTCTACCTCTCTTTTTCCATTCTTTGTCCACTTTCTTCTTTTACTCCTTCATTCTCATATTCCTCTTTTGCCCACTGGGGCATTCAAGCTTCCTCTCCTCTCCTCTTTTCTTCTCTCCTGTCCTCTCCTCAGTCTTTCTCAGAGTATACAGACCACAATATCTGCCTCCTTTTCCTCCGTCCATCCTTGCTGTCCCTCCCTGCTGAGTTCTCAAACTCAAAACTGACCACATCCCTTCCTTTCACCCTCTGTCTCCCTTCCCCCACACCCTCCCTCCATTCTCTCCCCCATCTTCTCTATTCCCTGTGGAGCTGGCCCCAAAGCTCTGATCCCTTCCTCCATGCCCCCAAACTCCCCCACTGTGCCCTCCCAAGACACACACACACACACACACACACACACACACACACACACACACACACACACACACACACACACACACACACCCTGTGGCGACTGGCCCCAAAGCAGCCCCTGTCTCCCTCCCTCTGTTTTTCCACTCTGTCTTTCTCTCTTTCCCCACCTCTGTCTCTCACACCCTGTTTGATGCTTTAGATTTGTTATACATTTCACTTAAGCCATTTATCTCAAGTCTGTAGAATAGAGTAATTTAGTGCACTGTATCCACTTGGGTGAATAATTCCTGTTCCCTGTCCTTCATTATGACTTATTGTATGTTACACATTTAACTGAATGTTCCCCTTAGAGTAGAAATATACTTTTTTTGTGATATCAGATTATGTTAATGTTTTGAATTCCTGATTTAAAAAAAAAAAAAAAATTATTTACCCTGCATCCATGTTTGTTCATAATGGAACTTGTACATCACAACCTTAAATTGTAGTATATTTGTACCCAGCCACCGCCAGACTATTTGATGTAAATTTGAGCAGCAATAGGGAAAAATAGAGAGATAATTCCTTTTTGAGACTGAGCGAAAGTAAAGAAACAAATAAAACAAAGTCTGAATTTCCACTCTGTTACAGCCAATGAAAGTTAGATAGTCCTCTTTGTATGTGGTATTCATTAAACCTGCACAAGGCCACTTTGCATGTTGGCTTGTGAGGGACATGAGACATAAACTTCAGCACAGGAGAATTCTGTAACAGCGTTGTATTAAACCAATGTCACCCTGCCAGCTATGTGATAGATTTTATGGATAAGGCTACCAAAAGAATGGGGCAAAGATGTCCAGTTATCTCTGAACACAGCATCAGTTTTCTGTCTAGAAATGTAATGCTACTACACAATACTAGAAGTATTTCTGTAGTATTTTTGTATTTGTATTTTCGTCTTTGTATCTTTGGGTTTATAAAGCACTTTGAATGGCTGCAGTGTTTGGAAGGTGCTATATAAATAAACTTGCCTTGCCTTACTACAAAATATTCCATGGCACTTAGCAATTACATGTTTTTCTTTTTTCCTCTTATTTTTGTTGCTATTAACCTTCTTCACTGTTTGATTCTGGTTCTGTGGTTCTGGTATGAACGTATATGATGAAAAATATAAATATATGATAGAAAACTGTGAAAAAGGAAGCCTCTCCACCTGCTTTACACGCCTACAGTATGCATATGGAATTTACTATTACAGCTTACAACATGCTAAGGTTAATAAATACAAAGATATACCCAGGTGCACAGGCACACGTGTGCGTGCGCACACACACACACACACATACGGTTTCAGTCACAGACAGTGGTGGCAAAGGGCAGTGTACCATAGGGAGAGGGCCTATAATAGTTTTAACCCAGCGCTCAGGTGTGACTCGCCTTTGTCCACCCAAATGTCAGTGAAAAGCACAACTCCAGGGAGAGACGGAGGGAGGGTGGAGGGAAGGGCCAAGCAGAGTGGAGAAGAAGATCAAGAGAGAGTGAGTCAGAGAGAGCAGGAATGCAGATGTACAGTAGACAGAGAGGGATTCATATACATTTCTGAGTGAAAGATAGAAATGCAGCGAGAGAGGAGGAGGAGGGGTTTGTGTTGACCAAAGTAGATGAAGTCACTAACTACTCAAAAGACTGATCTGGCTGACTGACGGCGTGGATATTTCAGATCTTGCTGACTCTTTAGCTAATCAGTCAGATGAATATCAGGCTCCCTTTTCTCAATACATTTACTGGTAAACTGTATTTATAATAAAAAATGACTGTCTTTTTTTGTTAACCACTGACTAACTGTAATGTCCAGAGAGTGAGTGGCTGTTTTTGCCAGCGTGTCTTTCTGGGCTCCTGGTTATGTGGGGGCTGGGAGCCCTGCTCTGCTCTGCTCTCTCCCCGCCTCAAGAGCACCCTAGGGGGGCAGCAGGACCAACTCTGCCAGCCTCTCTCTCACACTCCCATTTACCCCCACCCGAATGCTGAACACACACGCACACACTGACGTCAGCTGCTCTGGGCCCTCTCCCCTGGGTGCTACCAGAACCCTTTGTCACACCCCCAAGCCCCCATTCCATTCCTGCCTCCCTCCTCTCCGTCGCTCCTTCAACCCCTCCTCACTCCTCTCCCTGTCCTTTGTCCCTAGAAATAGCTGTCCTGCTTACTGCCTGATTGGAATTCACTGCACTATGGGAAGTCACATGGGAGGGCCATTGTGTGTGTTTGTGTGTACACGTATGTATGTAAATGTGTTTTTTTTTTTTGTTAAATGATCATGAGTGCAGGTCCTGTGTGAGTGTGTTATGTGTGTTCAGGTATGTATCAATAAGACATGTGGCGGTACTGCTGTGTGTTCAAGCAGTTTAGGAAAGAAATAAACCACTTCCAAAATGAAATCAGTGCGTTATCTGTTTTTAGAGAAAATATTTTTAACTTCTGCGGAAAGTATTGATTGTTTTTTTTTTTTTGTCTATTAAAATGTGAATGCTGGATGATATGAGACCTATTGCAGGACCATGTTGATGACCTGTTTTTTATGATCAAGAACTAGTGTTCTTGATTGGGCTCTTATGGTAAACATTGAAAACAAACACATGATGTCTGTTGCTTGTACCAGAAGAAACTAAATGACAGAATAGGTCATTGCCAATCATTCAAAAAATTACACATATTACCAGCCACAGTAATACCGGTAAGTCACCTACAAAACTTAAACATCAATCTTGGTCTCCTGGGTCCAGTGTATGTTTGACCCATCCATCCACCGCCTACTTTCTCACTCTTTGTACTTTGTCACCTGACTTCTTCCTTAGTCTTGTGATAATTTCTACAGCCACTAGATGTCGAGGCCTAATGATAAATGTACATATGGGTTGTAATACGCTTATATATAAAAAATATGTCGACCTATCCGTCCGTTTTTTTCTGGTGAGGACAGGCTGAGAAAGCTGTTAAGGGTGGCATAGCTTCACATCTATTAATCTCACCAGCACCGTAGTCTTTGCTGTTCTATTAAAGTGGACATATTATGCTCATTTTCAGGTTCATCATTTTATTTAGGGGTTGTACCAGAACAGGTTACATGGTTTCATTTTCAAAAAACACCATATTTTTGTCATATTGCACAATCCTTCTGCTCCTCTTTTCACCATGTGTGTGTTGAACGCTCCGATTTAGTTATGGAGTGATGCATCTCACCTCTACAAGATCTTTGGTAGCAGTTGCACATTCACAGTTCCTAGTTAAGGACTACTAGCCAATCAGAAGCAGAGTAGGGCGGGTCCTGAAAAGCCGGTAAACCGATTCGGTTCAGCTGTTTATGTTCTCCTTACCAGCTTTGCAACATAGACTGGAGCAGGAGTTTCAGAGTGGTGAGTTATTCATTTGTAACAAATGTATCTTTCATCCATAAATTTATAAGTATCTCTACATCACAGGAACAACTTTATGTCCACTGACTGCCTGGAGGGTAGCTAGTGTTTGGAAGGGAGAGGAGAGGCAGCAGGTGGACGTCTTGTCACTGTGTGCTGCAGCTCAGTGTTTTTCCGGGGTGTTTTTGAGGGCTTGTCGGGCTAGCCGCTAGGCGAGCATTCTGACGTGTGTTGCGCTGGGATGTCACAGCAAAGCGGAAGAAAAGGCTGGACTACAATCAAGCTGTTTTCAGGCAGTTCAGAGCAGTGTTTTCTGTGGGAGATGGGAACTCCCTTTGGGATGCACTTTGGGCTTTTGCAAAGGCTCTATCGCCTTTATTTTTTAGCTTTGATCTCGGGACATCCAAGAACAGCTGATTTGTTGACCTCCGTGTTCTATCTGGAGAATGGTGGCGTAAGAGGTCAGCCAGATAAGGTGGCGCCAGACCATTTAGGGCCTTAAAAACAAGCAATAAAATCTTAATCTATCCTAGTGGGGGGAGGCCAAGACAGGCGTTATGTGTTTACACCTTTTTGTTTTTGTTAAAAGGTGAGCAGCTGCATTTTGGACTAACTGGAGGCAATTTAAAGATTTCTGATTTAGGTCCACGTATAATGAATTACAATAATCCAGCCGAGCAGTAATAAAACCATGGATGACTTTTTCAAGGTCTTTGGGGGAAGATAGGCCTTTATTTTAGCTAGAAGTCTTAACTGGAAGAAGCTGGTCTTCACGACTGCACTGATTTGCTTATTGAAAGTGAATGCGGTGTCAAAAATAACACCAAGAATTTTGATAGAGGATCGATTTTGGGAGGCTAAGGGGCCCAAAGTGCCACATGTGATGATCTGTTTTATTTTCATTCAGAGTGAGGAAGTTTAACTCCATCCAGGTTTTTACCCCCTTTAAGCAGTCTAACAATGGCTACACAGAATCTTTGGTTATGGATTTCATAGGCAGGT
Source organism: Micropterus dolomieu (assembly GCF_021292245.1). Taxonomy (NCBI): domain Eukaryota; kingdom Metazoa; phylum Chordata; class Actinopteri; order Centrarchiformes; family Centrarchidae; genus Micropterus; species Micropterus dolomieu. Next base: position 28,528,233 of record NC_060171.1, on the reverse strand, counting down.
AAATTTGGACATCATCAGCAAAACAGTGACATGAGATGTTATGTTTCTGGAAAATGGAACCCAGTGGCAATATATACAGTGAAAAGAGGATGGGGCCCAGAATAGAGCCTTGAGGGACCCCGCAAGTGAGAGGAGCAGCTGATGAAGAGTGTTCAGCTAAATGAACAGAGAAGCTCCTATCAGTCAGGTATGACTGAAACTATTTCAAGACAATACCTTTTGATACACAGTGTTCAGGGCAAGATAAAAGGATGATCCACAGTGTCAAAGGTGGCAGTCAGGTCTAGAAGCACCAGAACAGCAGAGTTACCTGAATCCACCATTAAAAGGAGATCATTAACAGTGCTGTTTCTGTACTATGACGTGGTTTAAAGCCAGACTGGAACTTCTCCTGGGTGCCGTGGTTGTCGAAGAATGTTTGTAGTTGGTTAAGGATTATTCTCTACAATGACAAGTTACAATGAACTAATGGGTAGTTCAGGTGAGAGAAAGGCCAATACAGTATTTCTTTGATATATTTTGTCAGTATGCGTGTCTGTGTGTGTACAGTATTTGTAAGTGAACATTTTGTATATAGGCTTTTCTTCAGTGCGTTCTCTGAGTGTTAGGGGAATGCATGAGCCATCGCGTGTGTGTTCATGCGTGCTTCTGCCCCCAGCATGAATCCTAGAATTGGGGTTAAGGAACAAGAGAATTCCTCCCTCGTATTCCCTCCTTTCCTCTCCTCCAGTTTCTCTCTCTCTCTCTGCTTGTCTCTACTGTCTTTGTCTCTCGCTCTCTCACCCGTACAAGTGGGATGCCTTGAAATATTAACCAATCTGCTCTTCATTTTTCAAATATGATAGAAAACACACTGCTAAATAAGTCAGGAGCGAGGTGTGCTGGGGAACGCAGCAAGACGGGCACTCAAATAAACAACAAAACAACACAAACAACAACAATGAAGAAAGGGGAAGATGGAGAGGGGAAGGGGGGAGGAGGAGGGGAAGATCTTTTACTTGTATTATCCAGCCTTGGTCTCTACCATGACTGCTGCGTCTGTCCTCCATCCATCTATCCATCCATTTGTTCGTCTGTATTTCTGATGTCATTGTCTCTTTCATTAATTTTCAATTTGTCACTTTTTTATGTCTTTCCACATTCATTTCCTCTCTCACGTAGGGCTGCATGGTTAATCTAATCGCGATGTTGTCATGTGCGATTACATAACTGCAAAACGAGTGCGATTTATTAAAACAAAGTGTGTATCACGCATTGCAGTTTGCTCATTACCACGCCCACACCGGGCTCTTGCATGTGCCTCTAAAAACAGATAGGCCTACGTGCAATCAGAAAAATTATTCATAAGCAATTTGCCAGTAACTTTTAAGACAACAACCTACCGTAACTAAATTATAATGAATACAGTAACTAATATATTATTGTTATAGGCTACTAACAGTATACCTTTAACTGAACATTATACTCTTTATTTAATGTTATAATATTACCCTAATAAACTCATGTATGTTCCTCCAGGTTATGGACAGTGTCTCTGCAGTGGACAAAATTATAAACGCTTTTGTTTTTGCCCCCATTCATCATTAGCTGAACTCAAAGATCTAAGACTTTCTCTATGTACACAAAAGGCCTATTTCTCTCAAATATTGTTCACAAATCTATCAATCTGTGTTAGTGAGCACTTCTCCTATGCCGAGATAATCCATCCACCTCACAGGTGTGGCATATCAAGATGCTGATCAGACATAGTATTGCACAGGTGTGCCTTAGGCTGGCCACAATAAAAGGCCACTCGTAAATGTGCAGTTCCAACACACAGCACAATGCCAAAGATGTCACAAGTTCTGAGGGAGCGTGCAGTTGGCATGCTGACTGCAGGAATGTCCACCGGAGCTGTTGCCTGTGAATTGAATGTTCATTTCTCTACCGTAAGCCATCTCCAAAGGCATTTCAGAATTTGGCAGGACATCCAACCGGCCTCACAACCGCAGACCATGTGTAACCACACCAGCCCAGGACCTCCACATCCAGAATCTTCACCTCCAAAATTGTCTGAGACCAGCCACCCGGACACCTGCTGCAACAATCGGTTTGCATAACCAAAGAATTTCTGCACAAACTGTCAGGAGGAAGAAGAAGAAGGAGAAGAAGTTTTATTTAAATAGAGCCTTTCCAGAGCTCAAGGTCGCTTGTGTGGAACGTTTCAGGGAAGCTCATCTGCATGCTCGTCGTCCTTATCGGGGTCTCGACCTGACTGCAACTTCGCACAGCCATTGAAGAGGAGTGGACCAACATTCCACAGGCCACAATGACTTTTTCTCCAAATCGTGCAGCCCTAGTCTCACCGTCTGTCCTTTGCTTTTTTCTCTTTTCACTTTTCTCCACTTTAATGAGAGCAGCTCAGTTGGAGTATTAGGTTTGTGTGTTGGGGGGGTTAAAATAATGGGTGACGGGGTCTCCCGGGCTGGCTGAGACCTTCTTTACCTCACCAGTGCTGCTGGTTGATGGCCGGAAGGAGTGCCCTGCTTGAGTAATGAACCCCCCCCAGGAAGAGACATTGCTAGATGGTCCTGCCTCCACCCTGGGTTCTCTCTCTGACTATTCCTGGGATGGAGTAGGGGATAGGGCTGATTTTGGCGGGGGAATGGGTGGTGGGTAACGGACATTTGGGGGTTTGAGGTGGTAGGGTGAGTGGATATTTCTCCCCCTTGTTGGCTGCCAAGCCATGCGGCCTGCAAATAAGCAGATAAAATTGTGTGTGTGAATGTGAGTCAAGAACTGCGCAGTCTTGTGTATGTGATGAGATTTGTATGCGCCTGTGTTTTGAGTGTATGTGAGTATTTGGTGGGGGGGTGTGTGTGTGTGTGTGTTTGTGTGTGTGTGTGTGTGTGTGTGTGTGTGTGTTTTAGGGAGTCCTCAGAGAATAGTGTGTGTGTGGTGGGGGGTGCAGTGACAGCTGCAGAGGGGGGCCGGGGGGCTGACTGCTCGCTGGCTGATAAGGGGGGCTTCACATTAGAGACACGACGAGAAGACTAATAATTCTGCAGTGCACACACACAGACACACAAACACACAGAAGCTCATAGAAGAGAGGCAACGTGAGGAAAAAGTTAAGGAAAGCTAGATAGGGATGTGAGGCCAGATATTTAGATTGTGTGTGAGTTGAGAAAATAGCCAGAGATTAAGAAAGATATGTGGATGTGTGTATTTGCAATATATGTGACTTTGTTACACATAATCATAAAAAGGCGGCCTAACACATAATATTTTAAATCCAAACCACTCACAGCTCCCATTAAACACCTGTAATGCCCCTATTTACAATGTAAACACGCACATTACTGAAAATAAAGTGCAAATCCACCTGCACCATGACAGAATACACAAAGTTTTTAAATCTGGCCCTTACAACCCACAGGTCTGGTTTTTAAAAAGATATTTAAGATATTTATAAAGATATTAATAAAAGGTATTTCCTGGTGAGACGCACTTGTAGTAGCCCAAGATTGGCTCTTTAGGTGAGGAATTAAGTGACATAACACACAGAAGGCTCATAGTCTACATAATATAGCAAAGCAAAGCACATAGAGGAAATTGAAAGTGGGTCTAAAAAAATCATAAATTTGGTGCAATACAGTCTTCTTTTTTTGGTGTACCTATAATGGATTATGATTACAAGTTTAGTGTGCTGTTGTCCTGTCAGCTGAGATATCATGACATTCATATGCAAAGACAAGCATGGGTGTAAAGATTTGATACTACGACAGACCATTTTCATGTCTGATATTTTCACGCCAAACAGCGTGAAACGCACTGGTAGAACTGATTACATTAAGGAAGGCTTTGTTCCTCTGATCCAGCATGCACAAGCAGGGCCCTAGATGTGGTGCAATTCAATATATTGCAGCTGTTCTCAATGTTACTAATTACACATGGGCTTAATCTGCTTTGACGCGTCCAATGCCTGCCTTGAAGAAGGCAGGCATTGGACGCGATCCTGACAGTTCCAAACTGGTTCTGAATGAATCTAAACTTCTCTTTTTGTTTTTCCGATTAAAACTGTGGTTATTTGACTGATTACCTGTGCACTATCCTTCAAGAAAAGAGCAGATTAGACCATGGATTGGTAGCCGTACACTCAGCCCTTTACAGGAGGACAGGGTCACAGTATATTGTAACCACCACAAACAACCGTGTAGTGTACTCACCACCTACCAATGCACAATGTCCCTGATGTTTACTCACCTCCACATCCCACAGATTCAGCCTCTCTTAATGGTGACTAAATCATTCTCCGTTAAATCTATTCCAGTAGTGTAATGTGTTTTTCTTCCTCTTTCCTGATGTAATAATAGCCCCCACCAGTTCTTAATTATTCATATTTTAGTAATACAATCCAAGTTAACGGTTCAAACATTAGTACATAATAAAACTCCCGAGGCTTAGCTTTTAATTTAATTCCTCCGTTTAAATTAATTTTGGGGCATGCTTGTGCTTTTAGCTTGCTCCACCGCAGAGGGGAGGGGGTGGGGAAAGGGATAGAGGAGAGATGGAGGAATGAGGGCTTGCGCAGGGAGATGGATCTGATGCAGGTGGAAGCACAGCCATGCAGGTGTTCATGCATGGTGGGGGCACTGCATGATGGAGAGAGAGATGGAGGCATAACGAGACAGAGAGATGGAAGGTGGTGAAGAAAATGAACCCAATACACATACCTAATAACACAACTGTACTGTTACTGTCGGACACAATAATGAATAGAGTCCAACGACGCTTGACAGTGTGCTGAGGAAATGAGGAACGCTTGTATTATTCTGGTTTTGGTCAAAACCAGAATTGTACTTTTGGTGACAAGTTTATTAGGCCCTGATATTCCGCACTGATACATTGGAATGGATCCATATGTCAGAAGCCAAGTTAGTCTAGAGCCAGCATAGTGATAGAAAAAAACAGGCAAATTAGGGTGGACCAAAGGGGGTGGTAGTGAGTAGGTGTAGAGAGAGATTGGAGAAGGATGGAGGGATGCAATGAGAAAAGAGATTAGCCGTGCTGATGCTAGGGGGTCCCCTCTAAAGGCATGAAAGCACAATGAACTGCAGTCAGTCAAAGAGGCATTTCCATTTCTCTGCTCTCACCGCTCTATTAGACTGTTTGTGCCCTCTAACAGTGATGTGTGTATGTGTGTGAGCGGCAGAGACAGAAGTTGAGTTCACCATTGTCTGTGTGTTCTGACTTTGTGTTGTGTTGTGTGTGTGTGTGTCGGTATGTTCAGCTGCATGTCTGCAGCTGTGTGTGTGTGTGTGTTTGAAGTCAGTGTGGTGCTGTACAATAGTTTGGGTCCCAAAGCAATCCGCTTTTCTGCTGCAGAGACCAGCCAGTCAGTGGTCTCCATTGATCTGCACCCCTCCACCACAGACACTCCCAACCCCACTGTGTGTGTGCGTGTATCCCATATTCTGTATATTAGCTCACATGCGTGTGTGCTCATGTTTCATACCGTGTCTGTGCATGTTTGCCTGAGTGTTTTTGTGACTCCCCCTTTCATGACCTTTAACTTTGAGAAAATTAGAAATGTTTGATTTTAGGTAATGTATGTTCTGAAACCATGTTTGTGCGCATGTATCTGCTCCGCAAGGTGTGCATATCCCAAGTGTTTGTGTTGCTTCATCTGTAGCTGTAACTGTGTGTATTTGTGTGTGTGTCTGTTTGTATTTTTTTGTTTTTTCCTGTTGGGCAGTCACAGTGGGAAGAAGAAAGAAAGTCCTCCTTCATTCCACAGCCATGCTTGGACTACCTATGCGCACACACACACACACAGAGAGTCACACAGAGTCACACATGGTTCAGCTTGGCGGATGTAGGTTGTAATTACGGGACCCCCTGGCCTGTCTCTCTCTGTCTTTCTCCTTCTCTGCCGTCCTCTCCCTCCTTTGATCTGCTTCATGTCACCAGCTTATATATACACACACCTTTTTTTTCTTACCAAATCCACCTTTTTTTCTGCCTGTGCGTCCCTCCCCGTGTGTTTCTGAGCGCTGCTCTTTGTTGCAGCCAGTGTGTGGTCTCTAATTCACACAGGAGCCTCTTTTCTGGACGGTTTGTTTTGAAACCTCTCCTTTGCCACCCTCACATTGAACTTGATACTTGGGGATTATTCTCTTTCTAGCTGACCTTGTATTGGCATACGTATGGCTCCTTCTCTTTGAGCATTTTGATAAGTAAAAGCTGGCAGTGTGAAAGTGACAAACATCCGAAATGTGCTGCTTCCTTTAAGACAGAGTCACACTCATACCCAGGCTCTCTCTGCTTTATTTCTATAAACACAATTTCTCCGTGAGAGTGAGGGAGGTATAGTTCATTCAGACCTTAGAGCAGTTGGATGTTAAAATGAATTTAGCCTGGTTTAATCACATCTGTAATCAATGATGTCCCACCTTTAATGTGCTTGCATGAGTTTTGTATATTGTACATTTTGTTAATGCGTCAGTGTCAAACATGTTTGTGGTACCTTGAGTGTGTGTGTATCTACATCTACTTCCCTTTCTTTCACTCATTGTATATCCTTCACCTCTCTGCCTTTTTTCCTCCTTTTTCTTCCCTCAGTCACTTTCTTCCTCAGTCTTTCTCCGGGAAGCGAAAGGTTTAATACACAAGTAATTATTATACAGCACACACGCTCTGTCCAGTTGGCGTGAAAGTGAGGAAGTGACTGGCTGTATATACCCGGTACATGCAGCATATGTACAGTACTATACAACTGCACATGAAGAAAGTCTCACGAAAACAAAAGCAGGCTGTATACCTACAAAACCATATGCAGTTCATGTTGTTCTTGAATGCTTTCAAACCTCTTATAAAGACCTCAGTCAATCAGTATGAGGGTAATTTAATAAAGTACAGTATTTGTATGTAGTGGAGTAGTCTAAAGTAGCATAAATTGGATACATTTAAGTACAGCTACCTCAAAATTCTCTACTACTCTAGTATATATAATATACTCTAATACTACTAATATTTTGTCAATGTAATGTGTGTTGTACTTATAAACACTGAAGTGAAGTAGAAACTACATTCAATTTAAAATTGAGGTCAAAATCACAAAAAGCTTTTTAACTAAATCACCTTTGGGCCAGGGTCTCAAGGCTGTTTTTGCAAAAAGTGATGGGGTTTTATTTCCTTACCTTATGTTAATCTTGTCTCACTCACACACACGCATGCACGCACACACAGCTCGCTACCGCTAACGTCGCAGTAGCTTTTTGCAGTTTGTGTGAATTACACACCTGAGCGTTCAAGCTCATTTGATAAAAGGGAGACGAAAATTGGTTTTGCATTCAGTCTGAATGCACCTCCACGGTTTTTCCTCCTTATTTTGGTTTAGTTGTCATTTGCTAGTGCTCACATGTGTTTGTGTGTTTATGCATATTACTGGATATAGTGTGTGCATCTATCCCAGTGTGCATTCTCTCTCTCCATCTCTCTTGCCGTCTGTGCCTCTAATCCCTGAGTGTGTCACTAATGGCAGGTCCAGGTGTTCCGCTCTGCTCTGCTCCTCCCCTGGGGACTCCTCTTCAGTGTGTGTGCGTGCATGTGTGTGTGTGCATGTGCATGTATTCCTCTCATAGGGGGTTTAGGAGCTTTGAGTAGGGGGCTGTCCAGATCCCGTACTCCAGAAGGGAAGGGAGGAAAGGGGAGCGGTGGGCAGGAGGTACCCGCCTCTCGCAGCTTGCTCTTGGGCTTCCCCTGGGCACAGGACCCCCCTCTACCATTCTCCCCCGGGGCTTCTGGAGCCTCATTTTCTTTCTTGCTCTCTCTCTCTCCTCAGATCCATCTCTTGGCAGTTTATATACCTGCTCTGCTTCACTTATTTTGCTCTAGATGGAGTGGGTTTGCAAGTTTGGTTAAAAAAAAAAACTGTTTGTGTGTGTTTTGGGTGTATTTGTACTACATATGCAAATAGAACAGTGCACTCAGTAGAGTGCAGATCTCTGCCATGTCTGGTATCACCAAATGGCATTTGAATAACACGCTAATGTCTGCAGTCATTTTGTGTGTTATCACAACATATATTTTTTGCTTTTCCTGTGTCATTTCACACCATTTAGTCTCTACTGACTCATATTGCATAGATATATAGTGCATAGATGGCGTGTCGTTCTACACCCGAATGTCATAGAGAAAGCAATGTCAGGTGACGTAGTATAAAGAGCGATAATGTCCGCATAGGGACGAGGTCGGGGTGGATGGATGGAACGTTGGCCCTATTTTAAATTCACGTATGTAATGTTACTTAGCTTGTGTACATACGCAACTTAACTGATGTAACAGTGTACTTACCTACTCGCCGATTAAGCAGAGCAGTCAATAAAATTGCTTTTTCAAAGATTGTGAATCACTGCAGCCATGAGAGGTCCTTGAGCATACAGTTAAAAAATATGGGTCCAGCCGTATGCGAGATTAGCCGCGGACAGATATACGCACACGACCAAACGCATGATCCCCTCCAGACTTATGCCTGGCAGAGGTGGGGAAAAAAAAGTTTGTTTATTTACCTGTGTATATGCGTGTAACAGTGTGTTTGTGTTTTGAACTGCGAGCTCCAGCTGCCTACATCACTTATTTATAGGTCCCACGTACGCGTAGGTGAACGTGGGAGGACTTGTGTGTGTGTGTGTGTGTGTGTGTGTGTGTGTGTGACTAATATTGTTGCTACATCTCTAGATCAGTCACATCCATTTGTAGTGGATGATTTGTTCAGAATGATCCCTCTACACATATGACACTATATGAGGTTCTCGCTAAACGGTCATTATCCATCATGATTCATAAGGTAATAATAATGTTTAAAAATTGAACTCAGCTGTTATTGCTGTATGTGTTTTTATTATAGTTATGTAGGTACTTCTGTGGGTATTTCCGCAAACGTCTAAGGGCCTTTTTAAGTGTGCTAGAGTGTGCATTTATGAGCAAGTGTCTGCCTACAGGTATAAGAAGTGAAGTGTGTGTGTGTGTGTGTGTGTGTGTGTGTGTGTGTGAGTGTGACTCAGGTGAATGTGTTTCTAGGTTAGTGAGCAGTCTGTCAGTCCACCAAACCTCATTCTTATAAATAGATGATATCGCCGCCGGCATGCACCACAATGGGACCAAACCACTCTGTGTGTGTATGTGTGTGTGTGTGTTTTTGTGCGTCTTCATGCAAGCATGTGTGCATATGTGGTGTACTGTATGTGTGCGTTGGCATGGTGTTGTTGTTTATCTAACACTTTGCCTGACAGCTGGTTCTCATTTCTGAGCGAACAAACAGCAGACAAGATGGACAGAGAGCAGGATGGAGGAGGGAGAGATGAGGAATTTCCTACGCAGGGAATAGAACCACTAACCCTCATGGTTAGTACCTCGCCCTATGTTTTGACTGGAGGTAAAGAAGAGACGGAGTAAATAATCAGAGGAAACGGGGTCACAGTGAGATAAAAGGCTTGTTGAGAAAGAGTTTGAAAAGAGAGAGGACAGGAAAAAAAAATAGGGGAATGTGGTAAGAGGAAGCAGATGCCAGCCCTCCTCTACCACATGCTGTATATTTGTGTGTTGTTGCATGTATGTGTCTGTTCATGTCTTCTGGCTTTCTCTGTGTGTTTCTCTGTGCCATTGCGGATGCATGTTATGATACACTTTGCTGATTTATACTACTTAATACTCTATACAGATTCTTTAAGATGGCCAGGTGGTTATGGTGTTGACCACAAACCACAACGCCCCCTTGTTTGTGTTTATCTTTATTGTATGTTGTTCTCTAATCCCCTCTCATTTCCTGTCATCTCTTTTTAGTCATCTGTCTTTTGATTTTGAGAGCGTACCTTTTCTCATATTACCAGAGCTACTAAGATTTGCGTGTCTTCAGTGATTAGCAGCGACTTATCGCTGCCACATGCTTAATTTTCACCTCACTTTCGCCAAAATGGTGTCAAGTGTGCAGTACTGCCTTGGGTATTTGTTTTGAACTGAAAAATGAATTTGAAATCCCCAACAGCACTTGAAAAACTATAGCACATAAAGTGATTTTTACATCTATTTTGAAAGCTTGTTGAACAGATTCACAGTCTAACCAACCTTTTGATTGTATCATTTTCCTTCTACTTGACTATGTAAGAAAGTTGGAAGCCTCAGATGCTGTAATGAACTTGTTGTTTTTGAGTCTGAATGAACTTGTTTAATGCTTGTATACAGTATGTTAGTGTATGCCATGCGGTAGGGGCAAACTTGTCATCTGCCAGCTCACTGTCCACCCACCCCCATCCTTAGCCCCCTGCCCCTAACCTTCTGCCCCTAAACACACTCGCGCACACACACAAACACACACTGCCCATATGGAGCAGTTGGCGCCCAAAAGCGTCCAAAGCAGCAGGACCCATTCCCAGGGCAGAAGGTGAGAGTCCCCACAGCCCGCTTAGTGTGTGTGTGAATGCGTGTGTTTGTGTGTGTGTGGCCATTCATCGTGTCCTCAAGGGCTCAAGCCCCGGACAGACTGACATATCGTCCTTTCTATCTGTCCTCACTGTGGCACGTATGTGTATGATTTTGTGTGTGTGTTTGTGGGTCTGTTTGTCCCGACAGACTTCATCCCATGTGAGCTAAAAGGACAGCAGCAGAGGACTGTGGGTCCTCCAAGCATGGGCCAGGGTTGCAGCCATGTGCAAATGTGTTTGCTGCTGCACCCAGTTCACATCGAACCATATTGTGTTGAACTTTGTTGAGTTCTGTGTGTGTGTGTGTGTGTGTATAAACCATGTTGTGAGGTACATCTGATGAGATAAAAATGTCCTTACAAGAATAGAAACTGGTCACTTGTGAGGACTTTCTGTTTGGATATGAAAATATGTCCCTGTATTCTCTGTCAGACTTCAGCAGTTAGAGAATGAATTCTTGCGCCTACTTTTTCCACAGTTACAACAGGTAGTTTCAGCCGAGAAATCTGACTGGTACACCTTCCTACTGTGCAGTTCTCATAAGTTGTGCTTAGCCTATCGGTTACCATGCCAACTTATATGGTAATCACAGAGCCAGGTAGGGATCTTGTATTCTCTTGTCAAGCTATCCCACGCACCACGTGAAGTGTTTTGAAAAACCTTCAGGTGATTGTAACACAGTTGTAAAGCCAATGAGTACATCATTACTTGGATAATGGTCACTATTATTATTCTGGCTACTTCATACCTCATACATTATATAAAAAATGAAGTAATAAGCAGCCTTTGAACGTTCTCTCGGTAAACAGGATGAACCTTACTTAGTTGTGCGGTTCTGCCAAAACTCACAAATCATAAAATGTATGACGGAAATGTAACTTTTGATTCAGGTTGTTGCCCATCTAAATGATCTGCAGCACGAATCCAAGAGGATGCAGCCGCTATCATTTGAACCTGCAGGACGTTCTTTACAAAAATAAAGCTGGAGCTGGAGAAATGATGACGAATAAGTGTGTGGTATACCTTTTTTTTCATCAAACTTAACTCTGGATATAGAATTCTACTCTAATTGTGTTTGTGTGTGTGTGTGTGTGTGTGTGTGTGTGAGAGAGAAAGAAAAAATAAGTCTGTGCTGGGCTGCCCAGAGTGAGCCAAGGGTGGAAGTTGTTTTTCTGCCCCCTATGGTGAGTCTGGGGCTGTGTGTGTGTGTGTGTGTGTGTGTGTGCACGCCTAGGGCAGCCCGGGGCCATCGGAGGGGGCCTGGGGAGCCGTGGAAGGAGGGATGAAGCTAGAGAGGGATGGAGGGATAGGAGGTCAGCAGGGGTCTTGCTGGGAAAGGTGCAGGTCTCGGCCGATGGCCAAACAGAAAGGTGGAAAGGAGAGTTAAGGGGAGAGAAAGACAGGCTGATAGGAGGATTAAAATTTAAGCAGGTAGACAGCTAAACCCAAGGTGAACACATTCATCTAACTTGGGGCAATGTCAGGTTTCCTTAACAGAACTGCACAGGTTTACATTGAGCTGTTGACATTTTGAGTTACAGCCCCGAACTGTCGTAAACCTTAAAAAGGACATTTCTTTCTTAATCTGAATTAAATTACAGTTAGGATGAAAGGTATGGTAAAACTTTTGATAATCTCTTTGATATAATAATATTTGAATATTCAACCCAAGCGTTGCTTCGCATACATTTTTTCTTGGCAAATTTGTCATCTTATGGAAATTCTTTATTTTATTCCGACACTTATTTATTAATTGCATGTTTAGCATAGCAGATCACTTTGTGTATTCTTCATTTATAATGTTAATTCTGAGCTTTCTGCGTGTAATGGGTGGTAGTACTTTTAGCACTTGTAGTAGCAGCGCTGGGAGCTGAAACCTTTTTGCTGCTACCAGCTGAGCTCCTTTGATTCAGACATCAAAGCGATAGAAAAGAGTGAAAGCACGACATACATGGACTATTTCGGGCATTTAGCAGATGCTGTTATCCAGAGCGAACTAATTGAACTAATGTTCTTGAGTGCTGGTTCCATGTCAGCCCATCGAGTCGTTTACAGTTTACAACCTCACTGCTAAAGCCAGCAGAAATTTGGACGTACTATGCAATATTTCAAATCTGCCCACTGGTTTTTATTCTTCAGTTTTGGAATGGGTTGATAAAGTTAATAATCATTACGTCTGACCAACACAATAGTCTCTAAAGTTTCTTTTAAAAAGAGTTCCTTCTTATAAACAGCTTTGATATATTTTCCCTCTGTGTGACAGTCATGACAAAGTAACTGAGTTTAGATAGGGGGGAAGTAGACGGGGAGGCAGAAACATAAAGAGACATTGATCAGCGTGTGTGTCTCTTCATTAGAGTGTTTCACCAAGGCTGTGTCCTCCACACGTTGCCACACTGTCTGGCCTATTAGAGAGACACGCGGGGAGTGTGTGTGTTGTTTGCACGTGTGTGTGTGTGTGTGTGTGTTTGTGTGCGTCTGCCGTTTCAGGTAGACTCAGGCGGTCCGTTTAGTTCCTTTCTGGTCTTTTCCATTTCTTATTGCAGACCCCTGGGCTCTCCTCTCCTCTCCTCCTCCTTTTTTTTCTTGTCTCCCCTTTCATACCGCCATCTCTCCCCTCTCCTCTGGAGTTCAGAGTCTGTCCATCTGGAACGTCTCCCCCCTCTCTCTCTCGGTCCCGTCCAGGCCGAGACACGGGGGTGAAGGCCAACACCAGTAGGGGAGAGACTGTCGGAGAGATGGAGGGACAGAGGGAGAGATGTCAGCGCTATAATGAGTAACAACATGAAAGCTGACGGAGGGAGGGAGCGAGAGAGGGAGGTAGTGGAAGAGAGATGAAGACAGAAGAGTTGAGGGACTGCTGGGGACAGAGGGAGGGATGAAGGATAGGGGGAATGGATGGGAAAGGAGAGGACTGCAGAGTGAGAGATAAAGCGGGAGCGGAGCGGTTGGGGCCCTGTGGTCCTCCACTCCGTTCTCTCGTTCGTTTTCATTCGCCAGAGAAGAACAGAGAGGAGGAGGCGGGGGTAGGGAACAGTGTGTGTCGGCGTCCGCCTGCTCCTGTCTGTTTCTCTTTTTTTCCCAAATACCCCCCCCCCCCCCCC
>NC_060171.1:28498670-28514646 GCF_021292245.1 Micropterus dolomieu | reverse complement strand
TTTTCTCCCCAATCCCCCTCCCTCAACCATCCATCCTCCCCATCTCCTCTCGAGGATTCTTCTCTAATTTAACTTTTCATTGAAATTTTCTCCCCCCCCCCCCCATCCTCCAGTTTCTCCCAGTTTGCCATTCGGCCTTGTCTTGCCAGGTCCCCTCGCGGCCGACTGACAAAGGCGCCGTTAAAAAGCCGTGTGATCCTCCATTTTAGCGCCAGCCACGCTAGTCAGAGGATTAGAGCTCTTTAATGACGCTAATCTCTCCTCCCCTTCTTTCTCAACACCCCTCCATCCCCCGTCAAAAAGTGATTTCTCCCTCTTGCTCAGACTGAATCTCTCTCTTGTTCAATCTTTCTCTCCGTCTCTCTTCCTCCCACTTTCCCACCTCACAAACTTTACCATTTAAGTGACTCATACTGGTGTGCCTATAATTGTCCACATGTGTCTAGAGCAGCGCTGTGAAGAAGCACTTTTTTCCCATTTACTCCCTCTTCATGTCTACTTTGCTTTTTCTAACATTAGTTTTTTGTTCTTTTTGCTCAACCACATCTGGGGTTGAGCATTTCATTGTGTCTGTTTGCGAAGATACTGTATCTTTCTGGTTATTGTTAAGTGAATCCTGTCTGACACGGCCAAGAGAAAGAGACAGGTGAGAGTGTGTTTTAGACAGTATCACTAATCTCTCTGAGGCGACAGTAAAAGACTTGTACCTTGTTGAGTGGGCAGCAGGGGGTGCCTGGATTGGCGTTTTATAGATGCACTGTATTTTAACACCAGCCATGCTCTATATAGATGGTACATTTATTTATTCTGTTGACGTCACTGACGAGGAGAAGAATAAAATCTGTCTGGCCTGCCTCGTATTCACCCATGGATTTGAAGCTTGTGTTGTAAGGCTGCAATAGCATAAACAAAAACTATATGCTTAATGTTGTAGGCCAAATGACAGATGTTTATATTTTTCATAATCTTGTGGTCATTCAAACTGTGTCAACAATGGTTGTGGATCAGGAGACGATGTGCAAAACCTTTTTAAAAAAACATTAGTGTAGAATCTTATGTGGTATTTTTCACAGAAGAAATTTTGATATGCCACTGGAGGAAACGGATAGGTGTGAATAATAAAATGAATGATGGCTGAATTCTATTTAGCTGCTTCAGTTTCAGGGTCCTGATGTTATGCATGCTGGCTCACTGTCACACTGTCATGACTTACTGGGACACTTGGATAGAACAGAGCCACTGTTAATGTCATTAATCACACCTGTGCTTTTCCTACTGTGACCAACCTGAATTATTTTGTATTGTCCATTTTCTTCATTCCTTCATTCCTTGCCCATATCCATTGAGTCTTTTACTATTTTACTGCTACTATTAGACTAAAGAAAATATTAAAAAGCCTTTTGTAAACTCTATAGCTATAAAATGTCAGAAAACATTCAAAAATGTTGTTCTGTCCACTCAAAGAGATTCTATTTTCATATAATATAGAGAAAAGCGGCAGCATGTTACACAATAAACACAATACTCCATCTAATAACAAAGTCAGAAAAGTTGAAAAAATTCAACTGAATAAATGTAAATTTAATGTCAGTTTTATTACCGTCAACAACATTTTTCAGAATTTGTCAAAATCTAGCAAATTATAGCTCTCCCCCCTACTTCTGTTTTTTCTCACCAGTTTTCTCTATCTTGCTCATCTTATTGTCTCTCATTTTTCATTTTCTGATTTATGTTTCTCCTGCGCACTCATTTTTAATCACTGTCTACCGTGCTTGCGGATGACACATTGTTTGTTTTTCTCCTTTCACCTTGTCAATACTTCCATGCACTTCTTCATACTCCTTCCTTGCCTCCTTCATGCTTTTAATTTTTCTGCCTCCCCCTGCCCCATCTGTCTCTCCCACTCACTCCCTCTCTTCCTCTCTCACCCGCTCTCTCTCCCCCTTGCTAGCTGCTTCATCTTGATATCTCTATTCCTTGTAATTTCTTTAGCCTTTTTTTTATTTTCCTTCTTGCTTCCAGTCAAATTTACAACTCATGCTTTTACAATTTTTTTTTAACCCAGACCCCCCTGCAGAGTTCTGTTTGCTCATCGCAGTGCCTACATTTTCTCAGCAATCGATTCATCACAAGAATCTGTTTTCCACCCCCTCTCTGCAAGGCGTAATACACAGTAGACTAGACATACGCACACATAAGACACACAAGATTGTGGTAGGAGTTGAGGTAAAACAGTGTGTGCTTTGGAGAGGTTTCTAAAATTATCAGAAGAAACATCTTCTGCACATGTGTCTGCGCTTATGTGTTGGGAGTGTTTGCATTGCAGAAATATTGGCCTATCACTCCAGTTGTCTTATTTTCTCTCTTTGATTTTGTTGCTGGCCTAGTTGATATAGCTGTCAGATAAAAGCAAAGAAAACCACCTCCCCTCCCTCTTCATCTGCTCTGTCCTTTACATTTTGCAGGCAAATGCTAAATAGCCTTACTGTGCTGCTTCACAGAGTGCACAAAGAAGAACAGAACAGTATCAAGCATTATTCAGCCCCCTCTTTTGTTGCCTTGAATCCATTCTGAAGTGTCTATTAAAGGAGTCATGGCCTTTTTGTCGCCTCTGTGCCAGACTACGCAGGAGGGGGGAAAAAAAAGGAGAGCGGAAAAAAGGAAAAGAGCAATGCATAATCTCCTATGTATGACAGATAAAGGCGGTGAATATCGCCATCTTTCCGCTCTGCTCTCCACATCTCCTAATCGCTTTTCCGACGTTTCAATCTGCCAAGGCCCTAATGAAAATATGATGAGGCGGATCTATGGTCCTCAGGGACGGATGGAGGGGAGGGGAGGTGAGGGGAGGGATGGAGCGAGGGATGGCTGCAGAGGGAGGATGAAGGGAGAGAAAATACACTCTGTCCTTATTTCTGGGCTCCGTCGGGGATACATAGTTCTTGGAGCTTTCTATTTAGATGTTGCTGCTGCCAGAGTGTGTCTCTCTCTTCTTTTTCATTCTCTCTCTTTATCTCTGCCATCCTAATTTTTTTCTTTGTGTGTGTGCGTGTAACCAGGATAAATGTGTTTATTTTTTTGTTTATATCCTCCTTTTCTCATTTGAACTCCCACAGGCTTCCTCTCCTGCCTTCTGCCTTCCAAGAAAGATGTAACTTATTCTTAATCATTCTAATGCTCCCTGTTTTACCTCCACTTTTTTCTGTCTGTGCTCTCCTGTCTCTTTTTTTTATTATCCTGCAGCTGCGTAAAAAAAAAATGTATTTGTGTTTTCTTGCTGCAGACGAATCAAAGGCTTTTTTTTTTGTTTTCATTTTCCATGTCTATTTTTCTTTCTGTCAGATGGTGATGATGACCCAGCAGGTCTGTCCTGGGTGCCTTCCTCGCCCTCCAGTAAGGATTTGGCATCGCCCTCACAGATGCCTGATGGCTGTTGCGACCTCGGCATGGCCACTGGCGGCGAGGAAGAAGGAGGCGCTGGTCTGCCGTACCCCTGCCAGTTTTGTGACAAGTCCTTCAGGTATGAAGCTCACACTTTGGGCCCCCTGGGATGCTGCAGGTGCCATCTCGGTGCACTGACACGCATCACATGGTGTATTGGAGTCAATAACACTAATGTCATATTTGGGTGTTTTAGTTGCATCCTCATATCCCACTCATGAATATCAATGTGTACACGAATAAACAGTATTCTAGGTATTACCATAGTAACATGGACCACCAAGGCAAACAGGGAAAGGAATGAGGTGAATACATTTCATATAACCTCTCCAGGGACTAACTCAAGACCCACTTTAAGAACAGCTGTCACATACACCATAAAGTCGTCTTCATAGTCCTCTATATTGCCCCTTCTACCTAGCTGACCTCTCCATTTCCTTTCTTATTGCTGTATAGGTGTGTGCAGTAATATTAAAGTCCTTTGTTTATTTTCTTTGATTTTCTTTGTACTTACTATTTAAATGTTTTTTTTATGGATGCTTCATTTTGTTTAAAATGCCATTGAAATAAAAGGAAATATTTTTTTATTATGAGCTTTTGTGAAAGATTATTCAGCATCTATCTCCTCTTGGTCCTCCTCAGCCGTCTGAGCTACCTGAAACGCCATGAGCAGATCCACAGCGACAAGCTGCCTTTCAAGTGTACGTTCTGCAGCCGTCTGTTTAAACACAAGAGGAGCAGAGACCGCCATGTCAAACTCCACACAGGTACATCAATAATATACTGTAAGTCCTGCATTTTTGCCTTCCAGGCCTGTTAAGTATCCACAGGCATATTAAGACCTAATGGGTAACTTAATCAGCTTGGAGTTTTATGGTATTTTTTAATGAAATAACAAAAACTGCCAAAATGAGACTTGATTTTGGAGATCACCAGGGAAATCCACTCAACAGTGGCAACATGTTCAGTGTGTCAGTGGCAACACATATTTTGAGGTGTACAATGTAACTGGAGAAATGATCTCTCATAAATCTGTTGATTGATACAGGAGATAAGAAGTATAGTTGTCAGGAGTGCGAGGCTGCATTCTCCCGCTCTGACCACCTGAAGATCCATCTGAAGACACACAGGTAACTGCTTCTGTTCTTATGTTTGTGTGTAATTATGTAATGAAAGCTGTACATGATGTTAAGTGAAATGTCTAAAGGATGTTCCTTTTGACTCTTTTAATTTATATCTTTGAAACTGCTTTGAAACTATTTTCTATTCACACCTCCAGCTCCAGCAAACCGTTTAAGTGCAGTGTGTGTAAGCGTGGCTTCTCCTCCACCTCATCACTGCAGAGCCACATGCAGGTACACAGTTGATGTATTTTTACTGTAAATGTCACTGTTAAAATACCCTGTTCTTCTTTATACTACTGCTCATGTGCTTATTATTCCCATTATTGCAACTCCCAAAAGGACAGAGAAATAAAATAAGAAAATCATACAGTTACATGTTTTAAATTTGTTTTAGCTAGTATAAGTTGACTGCAGTAAAAGCAGGAGGCCCTAGCTACATTGCCATCGTATGTTGACAAAATATTTTACAACACATGCTTCTTTAAATCTGGATTTCTGATTCGGCAGGCTCACCGCAAGAACAGAGAGCACCTTGCGCTGAGGAGTGAGAGGGATGGAGGGAAGAAGGGATCAGGAGGGGATGGTGAACTGGAGCAGGATCTGTATATGTGCGATTACTGCGAGGAGACGTTCAGCCAGACGGACGAGCTAGAGAAACATGTCCTGACCAGACACCCCCAGCTGTCTGACCGAGCCGACTTGCAATGCATCCACTGTCCTGAGATCTTTCTAGACGAGGCGTCTCTCCTCACCCATATTGAAACTCAGCATGCCAACCGCAAACACAAGTACTACAAAGCGTTGCTTTTTAAAGTTTTCAAACCATGGTTTTTCATTAATGTGGAATGCTGGAGGGAAACTTGAATTCTACTGGTCTTTTCTGTACCCCCAGATGTCCTGTCTGTTCAGAGCAGTTCCCATCTGTGGAGGATGTCTACTGCCACTTGGACAGCCATCGCCAGCCTGACTCCTCCAATCACAGTGCTGCCAGTCCTGACCCCGCTCTGGGCAGTGTGGCCTCAATGAGTTCGGCCACTCCAGACTCTAGTGCCAGTCTGGAGAGAGGCTCCACACCGGACTCAACCTTAAAGCCCATTCAGGGTAGTGAACGAAGCCGCAGAAGAGGCACCGACACTGGGGACGAGATTGGGATAAGCCTGGGTCATCAAGGTGGAGGTAGGGTAGAAATCTTATAATAGCCAGTCTAGTTACATTCCTTGATTTGTTGGCCAACAATTGGTTGAAAGGCTTAGACAACCTCTGTGTATTTCAATTGTAGCAGTTTGTCTGTCTGCCTCTACAGGTGGAGGAGGGAGCTGGGGTAAAGTGACGTACTCTTGCCCTTACTGCTCGAAGAGAGACTTCCAAAGCCTGGCGGTGTTGGAGATCCACTTGAAGACCATCCATGCAGATAAGCCACAGCAGAGCCATACATGTCATCTCTGCCTGGACACTCTGCCAACGCTCTACAACCTCAACGAACATGTGCGCAAAGCTCACCGCGCCAGTGGAGGAACCGTGGGCGCAGCAGCAGCAGCTTTCCCCCTGCTGCAGTTCACTAATGTTACAGCGTTCCACTGTAACTACTGCCCAGACATGTTTGGAGACATCAACTCCCTGCAAGAACACATCAGAGTGTCGCACTGCCTGCCTGGTGGGATTGTGGCGGGATCCACCACATTAGGTGTGTTGTTAAAGAAAGCTACTCTTTGTAAACAATGCAAAGTAACTTAAATATGTCTAAGGATGGGTTTTGCTGGTACATTGTTTGTCAAGAGTGCTTGTTTCCAAACTGTGAAAGGCTGTTGTAATATATAGCATGGTTGTTGTTTTAGTTTGATTAGTATTTGCTTTAAAAAGCTTGCAGCAGTAATGCAATTTGAGGGAATCTAACAATGTGAATTAATTCCTCCATCCTAGAAGGGAACCATGCCTTCTTCTGCAACCAGTGCTCCATGGGATTCTTGACGGAGTCTTCGTTGACAGAACACATTCAGCAGACGCACTGCACCTCCATTGGGGGCGGAGCTGCGTCTGGAGGAGCGGTGGCCAAACTGGAGTCTCCTGTATTACAGACTTCATCGCAGTCCTTCATGGAGGTGAGAATCAAGAATTACATTTCTAAAACAGCCTTTTAATCAGAGTTGATGTAGCTTGTCTGTCTTTGCTCATGTCAAATCTTTTACTTATCAGCGGTTGAGCTAATGAGCAATAAGCTGTTTCCTATTTAATTAGGTGGTTATACTTTTTCATGTGTCCAGTGAAGTGTTAAATGAAGCTTATTACTCATGTCAATTCAGATTAGTGATCCTTAATAATTTTACTTTATGAATTATTATCTGAGCTGAGTCTGTCATTAATCAGTGTGCTGGTACTACTGCTCGTTTGGAGTTGATCCAAACCAAATTTTAAAGGTGCTTTAAATACATCAGAAAGGACAATTCTCCATTCACTGCTTTCTTATTCCCAACATTCATTTTATAGGGCCATGGCTGACAAACCTTTAATCACAGATTTGTATTTTTAAATATTATACGAAGGCTTTAAAAGACTCTTTGGTGTGTCACCCATCAGTTTGTTATATCTGAACTAGCAGAGTTATGGTGATAGGTTATGGCCTATGCTCGTCTCGGTCTCTCTCTGTCTTTCTCCTCTTAACTAAATAACAGTATTTGTCAATTTTTAATAATAATAAAGTAAAGATTTATCGTCTGTGCACAGGTTTACTCCTGCCCCTACTGCACCAATTCTCCTATCTTCGGCTCACTCATCAAGCTCACCAAGCACATAAAGGAGAACCACAAGAACATCCCGTTGGCAAATAACAAGCGTCAGGCAAAGGTTGCAGACCTAAGCCCCGCCTCCTCTGATGTAGAGATCTCCTCCCCAAAACGCCACAGACTGGGAGGGGACTCAACCCCCTCCATGGGGAGCAACGGGGACTACCCGTGCAACCAGTGTGACCTGCGATTTGCCAGCTTTGAGGCTTTCCAAGCCCACCTAAAGTCACACTTGGAGATGCTGCTGAGGCGCCAGTCCTGCCCCCAATGCAACAAGGAGGACTTTGAATCCCAGGAGGCATTGCTTCAACACCTGACAGTGCACTACACCACTACGTCGACCCAGTACGTGTGTGAGAGCTGCGATAAGCAGTTCTCCTCCGTAGATGACCTGCAGAAACACCTGCTGGACATGCATACATTTGTCCTGTACCACTGCACTCTCTGCCAGGAGGTCTTTGACTCCAAGGTCTCCATACAGGTGAATGACACAGCCTCCTCCATTTGGGGTGTTACTTATTTTCCTTTTTTCTTTTTTATTAGGAATACTCACATCAGAGCATGGACAAGAAAGTGTGTGTGCTATATGGTTTGTAAAATTAATACATTAGTGAGACACCTATAGAAATTAAACATCTTGGATTGCTTCTATCTTCCACTCCATGCCATTTAGGTGCATTTGGCAGTGAAGCATAGCAATGAGAAGAAGCTATTTCGCTGCACAGCCTGTGCCTGGGACTTCAGGAAGGAGACCGATCTTCAGCTCCATGTAAAGCATAACCACCTGGGACAGAGGTCAGGCCTCCCAGGGGGACTTGGAGCAGGTAAAGCACACCTTTCCTGGCATTATGAGCTGAGGGTCATTAGCAAAGTAGTTCTAACAAGCAAAAGTGTTATAGTCCAATCTCTACCTGACTTCTGTCTCACAGGACTCAAGCCCCGGAAGTGCATCTTCTGTGGAGAGACGTTTGGAACAGAGGTGGAGCTGCAATGCCACATCACCACACACAGCAAGAAGTTCACATGTCGCTTCTGCGGCAAAGCTTTCCATGCCATGTCACTGCTAGAGAGACACCTGAGGGAGAAGCACTGCATCTTTGATGGCGGCCACGTCACTGGCAATGGAGGTGGGACAGGGAGTAGTGGGAGTCAGAACGGGACGCCGAACGGGCTGGCGCAGTGCTCCAAGCGGGGAGGAGGAGGAAGTGGTGGCAATGGAGGTGCAGGAAGTGTTGAAAGAGCCACAGTGGCAGCTGCTGAACAAGCCGACCTGCAGAACATGTTGCTGAAGAACGCAGTAGTGGGAGGAGGAGCTGGCCCAGGAGGAGATACAGCCAACAGCCATGAGGCAAGTGGAGGTGAAGAGGAGCTGGACAATTCAGAGCCCATGTATGCGTGCGATATCTGCGGCGCGGCCTACACTATGGAGTCGCTTCTGCAGAACCACCGGCTGCGTGACCACAACATCAGACCGGGAGAAGATGACGCTGGTAAGATTTGTTTTCAGGCATCAACTGCTTGTTTTGAAGGATTTAAATTTTTTTTTTAACTAATTACAGTTTATTGTGGTATATTAAAAAAGTCTTGTAATATTTGTTTTCATATTTGTGGCTAATCATCTATTCTTATAACTACAGGTACAATTATAATCAGAATAAGATGTCTATGATAATGAAAGTTATTTTATATGCCAGGTTCTCGAAAGAAGAAAGCAGACTTCATCAAAGGGAACCACAAGTGCAACGTGTGCTCCAGAACATTTTTCTCTGAGAACGGGCTTCGTGAGCACGCCCAGACGCATCGCGGCCCCGCCAAACACTACATGTGTCCAATATGTGGCGAGCGTTTCCCCTCTCTGCTCACCCTCACTGAGCACAAGGTAATATTTACTCTTTTCCAGCCATTGAGGTATCTGTGTTTCAGCATTTTGAGGTTTATATGCAAGGAACAAATCCATTCAGCGGTTGCCGTCACAAGTATAAAAACACAGCCGCCTGTCTGGACACACGTTTTTCCTTTTGTCTTGTGTTACTTTTTGTGTACTTGTCTTTTGATCCTGAATCGACTTTGGCATGCTTTGAATTTAGACTTGTATAACTGTTAAATTGTCCTAGGGCAGTTTGTGCTTCACAACACTACAGGAAAACTGTTTGCATATTAAAAAAGTGTAGTGTAATGCAACTACAGTCCATTATTATAACCATGTCTTCATATGTTTATATTAAAGACTATGGCAAGAATTGGTGCTTTGGGCTGAAATCTTGCTATTTCATAACATGTTTTTGAGACCTTTTAATTCATTTCTTTTGTTTTTACAAAATCCCAATTTAATTAAATTACATTGTTTTTGATTGATTTTGTTGATTATGGATATGCTTCTATGTTTGATAAAAGATTCCCTACTTTGTGTGTTATTATGTTCATACTTTCTGTGTATATACCCTCTCTGCAGGTGACCCACAGTAAGAGCCTGGACACAGGAACCTGTCGAATCTGTAAGATGCCCCTGCAGAGTGAGGAGGAGTTTATAGAGCATTGCCAGATGCACCCTGACCTCCGCAACTCCCTCACTGGTTTCCGCTGCGTTGTCTGCATGCAGACCGTCACCTCCACTCTGGAGCTGAAGATCCACGGCACCTTCCACATGCAGAAGCTTTCCACTGGTTCTGGAGGAGCTGGAGGAGGAGGTGGGAATGGACTAGGAGGAGGAAACGGCTCAGCCTCTTCATCCCCTAATGGGCAGCTGCAGCAGCATAAGCTGTATAAATGCGCCTTCTGCCTAAAGGAGTTCAAGAACAAAGGAGAACTGGTGAAGCTAGATGTCAACGGCCTGCCTTATGGCCTCTGTGCTGGCTGCATGAGCAGGTAGGTAGCTATCTTATAATTCCTGTGGATGATGGTGTGTGTTTAATGTAGACATACTTAAGTCAACAGTAGTTTAACAGTAGTTAAAACAATAGTAGCAGATTGGTATACTACAAGAGATAGTTCTTTAGCTTGAGTTTGGGTGCATTTCTTGTCACCATCTTTTCCAGTTACTGGAGCCTTGAAGAGCAGGAAACCTGGGTTGAGCTAAGATGGGGCAAGCAAATGGCAACTATCTTGGCCAACTGAAAGGCTGAGACACCTGTCAATCAAGCAAATATGAATTAAACAAATTTATCTTTCACCCTAACTATCTCAGTAATGTGGGAAATGATTCTTAAAATTGCTACCAAGACACTCATTGAAATCAGTAAATGTACATTTTAGAATTTGTAAAACTAATGGGAAATAAAGTGTTCCTCATTAGTTCCCTATTGTACTCTTTTGACCACTTCAGATAACAATTCTTTTCATGGTCTCTTGATATGTGGTGCAAGTGCAGTTTTGCTGGTTTTCGACAAAAGGTCTACACACATTTTCCAGTATTCCTAAAGTGCCTGAGGAAAAATGGGCTTCAGAAATAGTCAAGAGTTCAGACCAACACATACAGATTGATTGTAAACGCTAGTGTTTTTGTTAGGCAACAGTTTTGATAGCTAAAATCAGCTAAAAAATATAAAATGCTCAATCACATCAGGGGCACGAACGGCCAGAGCCCCAGCCAGGGAGGAGCTGCCACGCCCGGGGACACGCAGGGAGAGAAGGCCATGGCCGGGCTGAGGTGTCCAGAGTGCGGGGTGAAGTTTGAAACCCTGGAGGACTTGGAGAGTCACGTCCAGACAGATCACCCTGAGGTCAGCCCTGAAACCAGTGCAGCAGGAAAGAAGTCTGAGGCTTCACCTGCGCCTAAGGTAAGACAGGGTAGATTGAGATCAGGCAGAGACATAAATGCTTTTATTGATTTTTTTTTTTTCTTTTTTGGGGGGGGTTGTATCATCTTCTTCGAATCTTTCAAACCAAACTTTGGCATTGCTTTTTACTGAGGTAAGGAGAATGTTTGGTCATGTTATTAAAAAAATATTAATATCTCTGTTGTGCTTCTCAGCGACACTGTCAAATGAAATGAACAGAAGGGAGAGTGCACTGAGGTAGAACCTTACACAATATAATTATGGCCAGGACTGTATTTGAAATTCACGTTGGTAAGAAAAATGCATTTAACAGATGGAGACATTTTTAGGAGTGCAGGAGATTCAAAAAAGACTCCTGCTGAACTGTATGTTTGCGTGAGTCGTGTATGAAGTGTTGGTGCGTGCTGCTGCTTTTGTGTCTGTAGCTTGCATACGTGTTCTTGTGTGTATGTCGGTGTGTGTCAGCTGAGCCCCACTGGGTCCTGCGGCTGGGGCGTGCTGAGGCATTGTGGGAGCTGTTCGCTCTACTTGATATTGACAGTCAGGCTCCCCGGGACCTGCCGCGTGTCTATGTGTGTGAGAGTGTGTACTTGCAAGTGAGCGTGGCCAGCGTGCGTATGTGTGTTAGAGGCAGTTCCCTGGGACCCTCTGTCTTACCTGCACCTTTGTTTCTGCTTAGTCTAACAGCACAAAGCAGACAAAGTAGGATTTCTCTATATGTGTGTGTGTGTGTGTGTACTCGGTCTAGCAGGCTGAAGCAGCAGAGAGATAGTGGAAGTGGGGCCTTTGTGTATTTTGTATGTGTTTGTGCATGAGTGATCGCTGTGTGCTATGAATGGATAAGCAGAGTCTCTGCTTCTCTCTCTCTTTGTTTCTGTCTCTCACCCCTGTTTCTCAGACCCTTTCTGTGTCTCTTTCTCTCTCTCTTGTCTTCTTTTCTTCTACACTCGTTTCTTCTGTTTCTGTTTCATTGCTTCTTCCCTTAATCTTTTTCCTGTTCACTCCCCCTCCTATTAATGTCTCCCTCTCCCTTTCTCTGCAGAGGTCTTACTTTTCTCTGTGTGTGTGTGTGTGTGTCAGTAACTGGATACCTCTTTCTTTCACCAAGTCTCCAAAGACTTTTAGTGTTGCTTGATTAGTGAGAGACTTTGTAGTTCACGTGTCACGCATGTTGAGGGTTGAGAGGAAAATGGGCATGAGTGCAAAAGAATTTTAAAAAATGCATAAGAAATGTTTTTTTCTTATGCTTGACATTTGTCTGCATTTTCTTTACTGGCTCTCACTAGAAAATGCAATAATACCCTTTGCATTCTTGAGCTTGAGGGTTTATTTTCTTGAAATATGTTTTCACAAGAGATAGTGCTTTTGTGTGCTTTTTTGCCATTATTGTGTCCCACGAAAGTTCATGTTTTGGTGTTTGTGTGTCTTTGTCTTACAGAAAAAGACCTACCAGTGTATTAAATGCCAAATGACGTTTGAGACAGAAAGGGAGATCCAGATTCATGTCGCTAATCACATGATCGGTGAGTGAGGCACAGCTCTTCCATTCTGTTTTGTGTTGTACTCCTTCAAGTGTGTGTGTGTGAGTGGGTGTGTGACTGTGTTGATATTGCATTTGCGTGACTGTGAATGATTTTGTCTCCGCGTTTCGTTTTAACTATTGGCAGGTGTGTTTTTCCCGCACACATTTAATAGAAACAGTAGCAGACACAGCAGCTAGCTAGAGAATCAACAAACACACACACCCTGACGTCTGAGACAGATAGGTGAAATGAAGAGCTCTTTTGACTTGTGGCCTGTCTGGACCAGCTGTTGTGTGATTTGCCACTCGGCTGCACCTCTGAGGGTTGGAAAACATGAAAATGTTTGAGATGACAGATGAAACTTTATACACTGAGTGTAAAACAAGAGAAATGCTTTAGGAGCCACAGTGGCAAGTTCATATAATCACTCCAACATGAAACACCTGGCTCTTCATCACTTTAAGTTTACTTTATAGCTTGGCCTGGACCACATAGCATGTGATGCTCTCATCCTGTTGCAGGTGTAGTGAGTCAACACTGACGAGATTTGAAGTTGTACATAATTTTATGAATAATGCACGTAGAAAAAACCATGGAAGCTTTTAGCAGCTTTTTATTGTGGTTATCACAATTGTACTGGGTTTAAAAGAGTGAGGTTATAAGAGAATGGCTAAAGACACATTTTGTATAAGATTTACATTTTTACACAACAGCTCAAAATTTAATTCAGTCTTTAATTTTGTTCACTCAGCCTACATAAATGTTATCGATGTTAGTAAGTAACAAAGTAATTACAGGTATATGCACATTATACTTAGCCATTGCCGTCATAGGGAGAGAAAACAGCAGAAAAAACATGCTCAGCAGGCGCTAAGGTACTTCTATTTATTTTTTTAAATAATTACCCAAGCCAACAATTTCAGTTTAATGGTTACTAGCTCACCTCCTGTGATGCTGTTGTATTCCTGCAAAAACAAATGCATCCCAGTGTTTATTCTAATGTATATGACACTGCACCCTACACTTGTACCTTTAGTCACTTGAAATTGTCTGGCCGGCTGCATTCACATGAAATGAAATAAGCAAGAGCCAGCCAGAGCCATTGAAGTAAGGGAAGATACTGATGACGAATGCTGAGAAACGGTTATATAAGACTGTGAGTGCACCTATTCTGAGTGCAGTGTGTGTGTGTGTGTTTAACTAAAAACGTGTGTTTAACTAAAAACTACCGCTGTAGTTTGGAGTCTGTGTTCTTTTATGAGCTTCCCCTGTGACTTTTTTTCCCGCTTGCCACTAATTTGCTGCCTTAGCATCCCTGTCGTCATGGAGATTAACGAGGTGGACCTGTGAGTTGTTCTGGGGAACAAATGCTCTGCACCCTCCCACCCTCAGCCCCTCGCCAGACCTGACAGGCTATCCCAGAGTCATTGATGTACTCTGAGGTGTGTGTGTGTGTGTGTGTGTGTGTGTGTGTGTATGGAACTGAGGTAAAGCGAGAGACTGTGGTGTGAGTGCTGACATCGCTCTGAGTCGTCTAGTAATGTCTGGAGACGTTAGAAGAGAGAGCTGAAACACAAGTACAGCTGGAGTAACTTTTGCTTCAGTCCCCTGTGGACCACACACTCACTCACACACGCACACTCTCTGTCTCACACAATCAGAGACGCACGAACATAGTGACTAACTCCCCTACACATACACACATGAAAGAACGCACCCTAAGTATAGTTTCTACCATCTTACTTTCTGTTTCTCTCTGTCCGTCTTCTTTGCTCTTCGCTGCATTACTGTTTCTGTCCTCCTCCTTGTGTTCCTCCGAACCTTCTCCCCCAACCCCTTCTATTCACACACCCACACACACACATATGCACCCCCACACAGTGGTGGCAGTTTTGGGTTAATTAACAAACTAATTGTGTGAAAACCTAGCGCAGATTAATTATGAAATTGAGGAAGATTATTTTTAAGAGCTTGCCCAGTTCCTATTATTACACTACTTACAGCCCTACCCACCCCCATCCCAAGAGGAAGGATTCAAATACTAACGAGAAAGATCTTATTTGCTAAAAAAGCCTTGGCGGTGAGAAGTTTAAAAAAAAAATGTTCATTTCTCCGTTTCACTGTAGGTCTTTCATTCTCTTTAGCTCTGTTCTCTCCTCGCTTTAATGTGTGTTATCAGGTTGCAAGTGCGCAGTCATGAATGAAAGGGTTGATTGCAAAGCAAGAAAGCTTTATTTGTATAGCACTTTGCATACATTGAGGCTATTCAAAGTGTTTAAAGAATAAAAAGTACTGTAAAGGTAAAACAATTTACAATTAAACAGCCATATTACAGCCCAGAGATCGACAAGATGAAACGATACAAAGGCATTGCAGAGGGAATTAAAAAGGGAAAAGTTGTTTATAACACATTTACAAGAAAATAAGGAAATACAGTATGAATAGATATTTCAGTGCTGGATATCTGGATATCTTAAAAGACTCTGACTAACAGAAACATTTAAAGCCCTGATTGCAGCCAAAACAAATATATCCCAGGCTTCATTGAGGCTTCACTTTGTGTTGTGTCTTAGCACAGCAAACCTCCCAAACACAGGAATTTTGAAATTCTGTACCTGTGAGGCCTCATAATTGCTGCAGTCCTCCTCTCTTTGGATATAGTGTAGAAACCAAGAGGGAAAGAAATTCAACCTTTCTGTCCTTGCTCCTTCTCTCTGGACACTTCAACTCAACGGACTGCGTTCTTCTTATATTTGAATTGTGCTTCAAATTAACAAAATGGTTCCTACCCCAAATGAAAAACCTGTTATCTCCCATGTCAGTTTAAATTATGAAGCCTTAATTGTACTGCTTTATTATGGCTGTAGTGTAGATGGCTGCATGAATAGTTTGTTATAGGCACCTATAGGGGTGGGCGATATGGCAAAAATATCATATCACGTTTTATTTCAGGCAGGATCACCCTTCACATTCTTATCACGATTCATTTTCCTGTTGGTTTTTAAGACTATTTCGCAAGTTATTGGTTTAATAGAGAAAAATAACACTACTTTATTAATCATATACAATATAGCCTAATGATTCATTTAAACAACAAAGAACTGATTCATTTTCAGAGGCCAATTTTGACGACGGGGAATATAGGACTGAGGTGGTTTTCTTGCCGTGTTTGACTCTTTGCACCCCAGGCTGACTCAGCTAGGACAGCTAGCAGCACTATAACCCAGCTAAGTTAATTAGCTACAGATACAGTTAGCGGTTTAGCAAAAAGTAAATCTATCTGTCCATCAACAACCCGCCGTAAATCACCTTGGTACTATTTCCCCTGTTGG
>NC_060171.1:28489221-28498570 GCF_021292245.1 Micropterus dolomieu | reverse complement strand
GCCAAAATTTTACTTCATCTAGACAACCTAAGAATGATGAAAGGGCAGAGGGATCATTTCTCTTGATTGGAACGTACATTTGGGTGTCGTCTGCATAACAGTGAAAAGATACCCCATGTCTTCTTAGAATGTTGCCCAGCGGTAACATGTAGAGGGAAAAGAGAGAAGGCGCTAAGATAGATCCTTGAGGAAGGCCACAGGTTAGATGCGCAACAGACGATGAGCAATTTCCTAGCTTTACTCTGAAAGTACGACCCGAGAGATAAGACTGGAACCACTGGAGGACGATGCCTTTTAGCCCCACATCACATTCTAGTCTGGATATCAGGATGGAGTGGTCGATCGTATCAAAAGCTGCCGACAGATCCAGAAGAATAAGAGCCACAGAGTCACCAGTGTCAGTGGAACGATAGATGTCATTTAAAACTCTCAGCAGAGCAGATTCAGTACTGTGAGCAGACTTAAAACCAGATTGAAATTTTCCAGAAATATCATTGCGTTTTAGAAAGATCTGGAGTTGGTCAAGCACAACTTTTTCTAACACCTTAGAGACAAAAGGCAAAACAGAGATAGGGCGGAAGTTATTTAACACGGTAGGATCCAGTGAGGGCTTCTTGAGTAACGGAGTGACAAAGTGTTTAAAGAATAAAAAGTACTGTAAAGGTAAAACAATTTACAATTAAACAGCCATATTACAGCCCAGAGATCGACAAGATGAAACGATACAAAGGCATTGCAGAGGGAATTAAAAAGGGAAAAGTTGTTTATAACACATTTACAAGAAAATAAGGAAATACAGTATGAATAGATATTTCAGTGCTGGATATCTGGATATCTTAAAAGACTCTGACTAACAGAAACATTTTAAGCCCTGATTGCAGCCAAAACAAATATATCCCAGGCTTCATTGAGGCTTCACTTTGTGTTGTGTCTTAGCACAGCAAACCTCCCAAACACAGGAATTTTGAAATTCTGTACCTGTGAGGCCTCATAATTGCTGCAGTCCTCCTCTCTTTGGATATAGTGTAGAAACCAAGAGGGAAAGAAATTCAACCTTTCTGTCCTTGCTCCTTCTCTCTGGACACTTCAACTCAACGGACTGCGTTCTTCTTATATTTGAATTGTGCTTCAAATTAACAAAATGGTTCCTACCCCAAATGAAAAACCTGTTATCTCCCATGTCAGTTTAAATTATGAAGCCTTAATTGTACTGCTTTATTATGGCTGTAGTGTAGATGGCTGCATGAATAGTTTGTTATAGGCACCTATAGGGGTGGGCGATATGGCAAAAATATCATATCACGTTTTATTTCAGGCAGGATCACCCTTCACATTCTTATCACGATTCATTTTCCTGTTGGTTTTTAAGACTATTTCGCAAGTTATTGGTTTAATAGAGAAAAATAACACTACTTTATTAATCATATACAATATAGCCTAATGATTCATTTAAACAACAAAGAACTGATTCATTTTCAGAGGCCAATTTTGACGACGGGGAATATAGGACTGAGGTGGTTTTCTTGCCGTGTTTGACTCTTTGCACCCCAGGCTGACTCAGCTAGGACAGCTAGCAGCACTATAACCCAGCTAAGTTAATTAGCTACAGATACAGTTAGCGGTTTAGCAAAAAGTAAATCTATCTGTCCATCAACAACCCGCCGTAAATCACCTTGGTACTATTTCCCCTGTTGGTCTCTGTGTTCGGTCCCGTTCACTCTGTGTTCACTGGGAGGCTGCTGAGCGCAGTTTTGTTGACTGCCGCTCGCTCGCCTCCGGTTCTGGGGCGCCGCTCTCTGACGTTATCCTGGCCTGAAAACCTCCACTGCTTGAGTAGAAGTGTAACGTTAAACACACAACACTCCCCTGGTGCTCTGAGGTCCCAGTCCGGGCTGATTCAGATGACCAATAGGCTAACTGAGCTAATTATATAACAGCAGCTAGTTAGCCGCCGTCAGCGGTTACATAAGTAACAAGTAACACTTTTTGTTCATCAGCTACCTCCGTAAATCCAAGAGTTGAGGCAAAGCAGCCGGGGGACACAGAACTTTAATGTTCATTTTACGAGGCCCAACAGTTACAGTGTTGCCTTTGTAGACAGCGGAGGACGCAGGCAGCGAGGCAGCTGACTTGTGATGTTAACAGAGCAGCTGTCAACTGCATGAATGAGCCATAGAAGTAAAACCGATAGATTGTGCATTGTAGCACGATAGTAATGATCTCTCTGAAAAGGCAGATCGAGTAGTCATTTGAATCAAATACCGTTCATGATCAAATACCGTAATATCGGCCACCCCTAGGCATCTATATGGTAGGCACTCTGTAATTAAATTTGTATAGGTGATTCTGACAGACATGCTAAGGCACACAAACACCTGTTTTCCCATGCCAGCAGACACAATGCGTGATGGTGTGAAAGTGTTATCTTTCTGTTCTTCCTTTCGTCTCCTTAATCTTTATTTTCTTCTTGAACAACACCCTGCATCATCTTTGGGGAAAGTATCACTGCCAGTGTTTCCCAGTCTCATCAAGACAAACATGCAAACTTTATCATATCAGCTCTCTCGTTCAATAACTCAACTACTGAACTGCCTGTGTCACTTTTGATAGTCTCACATGGATCAGTGAAACTATTAGCCTGTCACTGAAAATGTGCATGAGGAAGAAAATCTAAAATAACTTTAAGAGGTGCCTCCCATCCAGTCTATGACCACGACGTTTTTCTGCTGCTCTTCAGTCACATAAACCTTTTACCTTTGTGTCGACAGCAGAGAGGAGGGAGCTTCTTATTGGCTCATCCAGTCCAGTGATGTGATTGTCACATTGTTCCATGGGTAATACACTGGTCACCCCCCACAGTCCTGTTAATTACGCTGTCAGGAAGAGAAAGTGAGACAACATTAAAGCAGATAGAGGAAGAGAGGGTCAAAGTGAGAAGTCTAAAGAGGATGCTGGAACGCTGAGGAGGAAGTATTACTGCTCTACCTGTATTTGGGCTTAAGCCAACAGTTGGGTGACAGTTTTTACCCAAAAATATTCAATACTTACTGCTTATCGTTTATTGCAAAAGCAGTATCATTGTTACTTACTTGCAGCAGTTATTCATTATCATACCCTTTATGTTAGATTTTACTCCCTAAAGTATATCTCTGTACATCGAATAAAATGAAAGATTTATGACATTTAAACACCATTTTGCCAACTGCTATTGGTTTTGTTTTTTTGCAAGAGACAAGGGCGCTCTCTCTGGGTATCTTTTCAACAGAGCATTTTCAAGTGGAGAAAGCTGTAGAGAAAGAAGTGAGAGACATGAACTGTTTTCTCAGGCATCAAATAATGACAGTGGGCGTTGAGTTTTCTCCTAAAACCACAAATTGTGTTCAAGTGTTTGTGCAAATATTGGTCAACGAAGAAGGAGCATGTTATGATGGTTGTAGAGAGAAAGTGAATAATAATAATTCTTTCATAAGAGAAAGAAAAAAACTAATCCTGTTACCATAACAGATCGGATTGCCATTTTGAATAGTGTTTGGAAAATAAAACCATAGCAATCATCTTTAATAATTAGACGTTACATTTAAAGAAAAGACCCTGGCATGCTTCTGGCTCTCAGTCCCAGTCTGCTTTACTGTGATGGTATAGTCTCACCCTGTGTGTGTTCCCGCAATCCTTGGCTTTAACACAGCACACAAGTTAATTAAAACACCATGTGGGCAATACCCTGCTCTAGATGCAGAGACAGGGAGAGAGGAAGAGACTTAGGAGGGCAAAAAAAAAATTAACAGTTGAATTTATTTCCCTCTTGGTTTGTTCATCATTGTTGCAGATTTTACACTGGCTGTGAATCTTTTATAGGGCTTTACAAGGTGCTGTCATGCAATGCCAGACAGCACTTATCTGTACAGCATTGTGTTTGTGGTCAGTTGGCTGAAGCTGAGTAGCTAATGCTAACTTGTGTGGATTGATCTCCAGTACTTTTTTTCAGGCTTGTAGCTTCAGCCAATAAACATGTCACATTTTAATGTGATGTAATGTGTGTAATGATGTAACGTGAAGGTCAAACTGAGAGAAACTCTTCACAGGTGTCCACATGTTTTTTTCCCCCTAACAGCCCCAAATGTACTCAAAAATAGCCTACAGGGTTAGTGTTTACAACAGGATTGACCCTTGAAATGCCCAGAATGCACTGACGGGTGACATCAACACCCAAACCCTGTAGAATGCCCACCTTATGTTATGTGATAAGGCAGAACCATTTCTGATATTTAAATTGGTTCTGACACTGAATAATGTTGGCACACTGGTAGTGTCCACACATTGTTATGAACACCGACACACAGCCTCAGTCCACATCCCACACACTAAAGAGAGAAAAGGAGTTATCCATTGCCTCGGGTACCAGCTTGCCATCTGAGAATTTTTTGGGTGTTTTTGTGTGAGACAAAGAGTGAGTACAGTACACATCCTGTATGTTAATCAAATACTGTATAATATGTAATATTAAAAATTTGCGTGAAAAAATGCAAACATATCAACCATCTTTAATGAGTGAGCGTTTGATAACTTGTGCATTTTATAGAACAGTATTTTTATTTTTTACCATTGACAGTGAATAGTAGTGTGCCTTTACTGTGTGTGTGTGAGTGTACATTAATTTGTTTCTATGAGAAAAAGAACTCTGTCCATCCAGGTTTTTGTACATGTGGGTTGGGGTCATATCTCACCTGTGTGTGTGTGTGTGTGTACCCGTGTGTAATTACAGAGCTGTGTGTGTTCGGTTTTTCTAGCCCCTAACACCGCTGAGCAGGTGGGAAGGGTATGGAGGGCTTGAAGAAGTGTAGATGAGAAGAGAATGTAGACGGTACTTATTTGTATTTTTTTGGCTTGGCAAGCTGAGAGGGTGGGTTTCATGGGAGGAGGAGATGCGAGGGATGTTAGCGGAGGCATAAGAGACAAGAGGATGGTGGAGGGTGGCACTGAAAAAGCAGGATGACAATAAATCTGCATCTGCAGCCCCGGTGAATATGTCATGTTATTTTTAATTTACCTGTACTATCCAAATCTATATGTTTTACTTTTATATAATCAAATGCTGCTCTATTTGATCATCATGAAAACTTAGCAGCAAGATCATGAAGGAATTCCATAATTCCCTATTTTGTAATGTGTGCTTTAGTTGTTTATCATAACTCGATTTGTTTTGTCTTTGTACCCCTTCTCCCCCTTACTTTCATTGTACTGTATGTACATGTGTATTTGTTTGTGTGTGTGTGTGTGTCAACTTGGACCGCACCACAGCGCTTCTTGGCAGGCTTCATTGTTTTCTGCTGTGCAGCTGCACATCGTGAAGAACTTCCCTCCCTGTGTGATAGTGTGAGGTGACGACACGATTCTGCGTGCAACTAAACTTGCGAGTGCGCGCGTTGGCCTGTAGGGAATCAAAAAACGGCTTCCACCCCAAAAATTCCCACCTTTCCCTTTTGAGATGTTAAATGTAGATTTGGTTTAAAAACTTGCTGTGATGTAATAGCAAATACAAAAGCAGCTTAAAACAAACCGCCAATATACCTTTTAAAATACACTAGTGCAAGAGTTTTAAAAAATCCTCTCTGGCTACCTACTACTTGTTATCACTGTGCAAAGGTATCCTCCCCCACACACACACACCAGACACACACACATTCCTAAATAAGGTCCTTGACAGCATGTTCTGAGTGTTGCATGCAGCCACTAATGCTTTACTAATCACCTCAGTCTAGATTTCACAGCATGATGCCTCACTTCTCAAACGCATGTAGACACGCTCTCTCTCTCTCTCTCTCTCTCTCGCTCTCTCGCTTTTTCTCTCTCTCACACACAAACCTACTTAATATGTGTGCGTGTACCAATCCTACGCTGTGTGTGTGTGTGTGCACACTCAGAGCCACACACGGCATGTTATCTACCCTTTCCATTGGTCCTAATCAGGGACCAATCTCCATTTTGCATACTCACTGTAACCCTAACTTTGATCTGCCAATAACACTATACACCGTACTCTCCACGCTAATACCTTTGCAAAAGTACTACTCCCCTCCTTCCATCTCCTATTGTTTACCTCTTTTCTGTCCATCACTGTAGCCTTTAGCTGCAGCAGCATAAAGAAGTTTTAAGACTTAGTTATACGTCTGTGTGAAGGTGTCAGTGTAGTTATGCTGCAGCTGCTGTAGATTTACTCACTGTAGGCCATATAAGCGCCACAAAAATAGTGTCATGTCATTGAAGACATGGGTTTACATTTTCTTTCTTTCACTTTTTGAGGTGGTAACAAAGGTCTCAAAGAGAGGAATTTGTCCACAATATAACTGAGGAGAAATGGCTAGTCTTTAAACCTGCTTCATGTTGTGTTCAGTATCAAGGTATAAATCACCTTTTGCCTCCGTCACAAACACACTACGTTCACACTACGTATTACTAACCCTGCCCATTCTCTCCTCCCATCCCCACCTGCCTATTGGATGGCCCGTAGAAGAGCCCGCCTGTCGGCAAGGTTTGTCCCCTTTCTGTCTCCTTAGCTCGCACTATGAGCAAGGCAGCACTGTGCTGTCTCACTGCCTGCCCATCAGCATTTCATTCTGTTGCTTTAGCATTCAGTATGTAATAGATTCTTTATTATTGAACACAAGATACTGGCAAATCGCATTGTTAGCAACCATGTGCAAAAGCCACATTGCATGATGTGGAAAAAACGTGGCAGAAATGTAGCTTAACTCAGTCTAAAAATTGCTCACTATTTTCTCAGTAGAGGAAATCAATGTGCATATAAAAAACAATATCAATTGTATTAAAAAAAGTATTTATGGATGATTTTGACACATTTTAAATGAATCTTTGCACAATTACCCCTCACCTCACCTCAACTCCTCATTCACCCTAATCTCTGCTGCTAGCTGCATGCTTCATTGTCCTTCCCACCTCATACACACCACACACACGTGCATACACAGATGCCTTGGAGGTATTGAGTGGCCACTCACCTGGATCTAAGTGCTCCCCATGGAGTGTGGTGGCTAATGATGTGTCCCCAGCATGAGCTTTACTTACTTATTTACATGAATGCACTCTAATAGTGTTAGGTAGCCCTCTCTATTCACATTCCTCTCAGATGTGAAAATCAATATTTCGGGGACATACTTAAACTGTGTCACTGTTGGCCTGACGTGTGCCAACTGGGCAGGGTTGGCATCAGTTGACTCTGAATATTCCCTTTTCAAAACGCTGGAACTGAACTTTTCCTTAATGTTCCCTGAATGAAGTCAGACACTTTTCACTTCACAAGCACTTTCACTTATTAATTTCACCAAAAACAGTTCAGCAGTTTATGAACCTGTCTGTGTGGAGTGTGGCATTAAATAAACTCCGTTTCTTGAGGTTGCATTAAGCTACCAGTTCAGAAGAGTGAACCTGCATTCAGTCTGTCTGTTAGCCTGCAGTCAAATCTGTGATGCGCTTGACTAGTAATGTCGGCCTGCTGTCTAAGCAGCCGTCCCAAGGGCTGCGGCTGAGCACCGTGTGTGTCTGTGCACACATCTTTCTGCACTTCCTAGTTTCCCCTCACTCCCTTTCTTCCCCCATTTTTCCTTTTGCACATGCACACACACCCCTATCTGTGTGTATGTGATAGTTGGCCCGGGTCTGGTGTGGATACTTTGTGTCACTGAAGACTTAATGAGGCGAGTAAGAAGCTTTTAGAGTCATTGGAGGTGGATAATGTGGTTGAGGGTTCACTCGTGTGTGTGTGTGTGTGTGTGTGTAGGGGGGTGGGGTGGGGACGGGGGGGGTTTGCCACCGGCTAGCAACATTGCTGTTCTCTTCTGCCCTGCTGCACCTGAACTAATAAGCTACAGACAACTCTGCCTTCTGTTTTGTTGGTGTGTGCCTGTGTCGCTTCGCTTACTGCAGTTACTTTTCCTGGGGGTCACCGGTCATGCCGCAAACTGATGTTACAGCGCAGCATTTTAGAAATAAGAGAGTGAACAGGAGACTTTCAATGTCCCCCTGAACTGAAGGTATTTTGAGGTAAGAGGACATCTCGTCAAAGAGTCTGAAAAAACAACTTAAAAACGGCTGTTAAGTACTGCTGGAACACTGCTAATCCTGTCCCAGGCACAAGTGTCCTGTCTGAGAGAGTTTTTAGCACCACAGGCGATGACATGTCTTCTCAGAGGAGTGTGCTTACCACTTAACACGCCGATAAGATAGTGTTTCTTAAGATAAATGGTAGAAGCTGTTTACACACCCTTCACTCACCCAGCACCCCACCTCAAACAATTCATTGGTACTGTCATACTAATGTAACTACTGACATGGTCTTTAATGTTATTATTGTATTACTAGCAGAATATTTAGAAAAAAAGAACAGTAAAAAAAAAGGTATTACTGTAATCGGTAGTACATACATTAAGCTTGCTGTCTAATATCGTTGTAGAAATATTAGTAAGTGAATCAAATTAAGTCTAAAAGTACAGAAAACACTGATAACGTGATATTAGCTAATGGGCGTGAGGACTGAGGATTAAAATACTGATATGTAAACAGTTTGACTGTTCAAGGGGGATGTTGGTCTGCACTGTGATGTTATGAACATAGGAACAGGTGACAGCACTCCCCCCAATCTTCCCTCGCTCCCTCCCTCCCTCCGTCCTTCCTTCCCTACATCCCTTCCTCCCTCCCTCCCTCGCCACCTGGAGCCAGCGAGCCGTGGCACCAGAGGGAGGGAGGGAGGGATGATGAAGGGACAAGGGACTGGAAAGAGAAAGAGGGAGAGGACCACAGAGGGCTATGTGAAGGAAGGGAGGGAGGATAGAAGATGTGATGAGGCATGTGCATATGTAAATAAAAGAAGGGACTATACCAAGTCTGTTTTGCTAATAGATGTACATAGTATTTGTGTAAAAGTAACAAAGGGAATTATACATCATATAATTTTGCAGGTTTTTGTAATTATTGCTTTATTCATTTAGGAAATTTTAATATATTTGCTCTTTTTCAGCTTTACTCTCTCATTTACACACAATCTCAACTGGAATGTATCCAGTATAACCTTAGTCTTCTGCATTTCCTTACTTTTTGGCCACAAGCCTTATGGTCGTTCATCAAAGCTGCTGCCGGCTGTGTGTTTTTGTAATTTATCTTTACTAAAGGAGCACTTTTCAAAATCACATTACAGAGTGCTACAAAGTTCATTAGTTACTAGTGCTTGTTGCATGAATTAAATTACTGTACTGTGTGTCATCAGAAGAAAACTGGAAAGCAAGTTTAAGTCAGTGTGGACAACCTATGCATTTCTGAACTCGAAGCGGAGAGAACA
>NC_060171.1:28475728-28489121 GCF_021292245.1 Micropterus dolomieu | reverse complement strand
GGGGGGGGTTTGCCACCGGCTAGCAACATTGCTGTTCTCTTCTGCCCTGCTGCACCTGAACTAATAAGCTACAGACAACTCTGCCTTCTGTTTTGTTGGTGTGTGCCTGTGTCGCTTCGCTTACTGCAGTTACTTTTCCTGGGGGTCACCGGTCATGCCGCAAACTGATGTTACAGCGCAGCATTTTAGAAATAAGAGAGTGAACAGGAGACTTTCAATGTCCCCCTGAACTGAAGGTATTTTGAGGTAAGAGGACATCTCGTCAAAGAGTCTGAAAAAACAACTTAAAAACGGCTGTTAAGTACTGCTGGAACACTGCTAATCCTGTCCCAGGCACAAGTGTCCTGTCTGAGAGAGTTTTTAGCACCACAGGCGATGACATGTCTTCTCAGAGGAGTGTGCTTACCACTTAACACGCCGATAAGATAGTGTTTCTTAAGATAAATGGTAGAAGCTGTTTACACACCCTTCACTCACCCAGCACCCCACCTCAAACAATTCATTGGTACTGTCATACTAATGTAACTACTGACATGGTCTTTAATGTTATTATTGTATTACTAGCAGAATATTTAGAAAAAAAGAACAGTAAAAAAAAAGGTATTACTGTAATCGGTAGTACATACATTAAGCTTGCTGTCTAATATCGTTGTAGAAATATTAGTAAGTGAATCAAATTAAGTCTAAAAGTACAGAAAACACTGATAACGTGATATTAGCTAATGGGCGTGAGGACTGAGGATTAAAATACTGATATGTAAACAGTTTGACTGTTCAAGGGGGATGTTGGTCTGCACTGTGATGTTATGAACATAGGAACAGGTGACAGCACTCCCCCCAATCTTCCCTCGCTCCCTCCCTCCCTCCGTCCTTCCTTCCCTACATCCCTTCC
The DNA here is from genome assembly GCF_021292245.1 of Micropterus dolomieu. Taxonomy (NCBI): domain Eukaryota; kingdom Metazoa; phylum Chordata; class Actinopteri; order Centrarchiformes; family Centrarchidae; genus Micropterus; species Micropterus dolomieu. The sequence continues at coordinate 28,488,229 of NC_060171.1, read as the reverse complement.
TCCCTCCCTCCCTCGCCACCTGGAGCCAGCGAGCCGTGGCACCAGAGGGAGGGAGGGAGGGATGATGAAGGGACAAGGGACTGGAAAGAGAAAGAGGGAGAGGACCACAGAGGGCTATGTGAAGGAAGGGAGGGAGGATAGAAGATGTGATGAGGCATGTGCATATGTAAATAAAAGAAGGGACTATACCAAGTCTGTTTTGCTAATAGATGTACATAGTATTTGTGTAAAAGTAACAAAGGGAATTATACATCATATAATTTTGCAGGTTTTTGTAATTATTGCTTTATTCATTTAGGAAATTTTAATATATTTGCTCTTTTTCAGCTTTACTCTCTCATTTACACACAATCTCAACTGGAATGTATCCAGTATAACCTTAGTCTTCTGCATTTCCTTACTTTTTGGCCACAAGCCTTATGGTCGTTCATCAAAGCTGCTGCCGGCTGTGTGTTTTTGTAATTTATCTTTACTAAAGGAGCACTTTTCAAAATCACATTACAGAGTGCTACAAAGTTCATTAGTTACTAGTGCTTGTTGCATGAATTAAATTACTGTACTGTGTGTCATCAGAAGAAAACTGGAAAGCAAGTTTAAGTCAGTGTGGACAACCTATGCATTTCTGAACTCGAAGCGGAGAGAACATAATTTACTCCCCTGCATGGATCATTCTTTAACACTTTCTCTCCCCCTCTGTTATCCCGCTTCATATGTTTCTCTAACCTCCTCTGACACTGTTAAAAGAAAGTGTTGGCTGTCTGTTAGTCCCCATAACCTTCCATTGTCTGCTTTATCGACTGTGCATGAATACATAGACAGAACTGTCAGTGTATTTCTGTTTGTGTGTGTTTGTGTGTTTTGAAGGCTTGGAGCACGGTGGTCCCCTGGAGAGCTCATTTTGTCGTCTTCTCGCTTGATTTACCTTCTTCTTCTTCTGCTGTTTATTACCAGTCATTACAAGCTGTTTGGAAACCTAATAGGACACACTGACAAATAGACTGGGAGAGACCCAACCAGGATAGGCACTGGAACACAAAATAGGTGGTGGTGGGGGGGGGGGTTGCTTGACAGTGTGTTTGTGTGTCATGTTTCATGTTTGCCTGTGAGAATATTTGTACATGCAACATCAGCTATCTGAACTCATGTATAGAAGTTGTCTGCTTTGTGTGAGTGATGTCTTTGTTAGCCCTCTCTGTGTAGGCAGGTGTGTATGTATGTGTGTTTGTGAGGGTGGCCAAAGATAGAGGGCTATATACCATACTGTACACCCCCCCCTCCCCCATTCCCCTCTCTCTCTTTCTCTTTCTCAGCCCGTCCAGGTGTGGCTGTACCAGCTGCTAAAGAGAAAGGGACAATTACACACACGCACACACACTAACTTACACGCACACATCCTCTCTATCTCTGCTGGCTAATTGTCACAAGACAAACAAGGCGCTTTGCCTTTATGCGCTTCATAAACAGGGGCCAAGCAACAATTAACTCCCTGCTTAATTCACTAACTATTCTGAATTCATTTTCTCCTGTGACAGGCACATCTGTCACAGCTGGTAGCGGGTGGGAGTGAGTGTGTGTGTGTGTAGGAGACAGTTTGGGTGTATAGTGTAGTGTATAGCAATGCAAACAGGCCATGGATTTAACCAGGATACGCTGAGGCTGATTACTTCTGTATCTGTGTACGATAAACTGCCTCAGGTGTGTGTGTGTGTGTGTGTGTGTGTAACAGAAAGAGACATTGTTTCAGGGTGTGTGAATAAAGAATGTTACAGTGCGATACAAGACTACTAACAAAGAAATACAAATGGAATCACTGACAGACTGCAGTAAGTCTTGACCTTGAATGTCTTATCCATACATTTTGTCTTGTTTATTTTGATCTATTCCTACCTTTGTTTTGTTTATTATTATTATTGAAGCCTCTACACTGAATTACACAGGTGTTTTCACTTATTGTCTTTGATTCCAGCTCTTTACAGAGCTGTTTGAACATCTGCAGACTGATTGATCGGTAGTCCCTCTTTTTTTAGCTTTGTCTCTACTGTTAGCGCAGAACATCTTCCGTCTTCGTCATTCTAATCAGTACATGGAGTTTAGTGTCATCGTTTTCATTACTTGAAAATAGTCGTTCATTTCAAGATAATAGGCTGTATCTATATCCGATTATGTTATGTAAACCTGACAGACAGTAAAGAGTAAAATAAAATAAACATAGTGTTTGATTGGAAATACTTTTCTATTGGAGAAAAAGTCCTGTAACACCAAGTTCTGTGAATTATTCAAAGTAGCAGGGAAACTGACTCTGGACCTGTTCAATAAAATTTAATTGTACTTTCATCAGTGCTGTCGCCATTTTGTTGGTAGACATGGATGTTTCAAACATCTCTCTGTACCTATTTATTTATTCCTGTATGCAAGTACACCTACATAAACATTAGGTACCAAAAATAATGTATAAAGGATTTATACATGAGAATATAGAATAGGAGGAATATGAGAAATATAATAGGATCGAGGGAAAGCTAATGGAGTGAAGAAGGGAAAGACAAACACAAGTAAAAGGTGATACTATACACCACCAGAATGACACTGGAGTAAGTGAAAAATTGAGACATCAAGAAAACAAGATGTTGACAGAAATAGTGGCGATTACAGATCAACTGAGTAGATTCATACTGATGGCAAACAGTAGGAGAGGAAGCGGACTGATGCAGAGATAGAATCTACAGAGGACATGGAGGGAACAGGCGAGGGAGAAAGAGACAACTGAATGCTGATCAATGGGGTGAGATGAAGAGAGAGTGGGAGTGTGGAAGGACGGATCAAGATGAATAAAGAGAGGGACGGAAGGAGAGTGTGTCGATGGCGAGCGAGACAGAGAGGATGAGAGCGATTTCTAGCAGTTTTTGGCTCACGCTCAGTCCTCTTGCCGAGCAGCTGGACTTCATTAGTGGCTGGTGTTAATTACTGGGACTGTACGCACACACATGCAGATAAGTGCATGCGCACGGGCACATGAACCCACGCAAACAGGCACACACACGTGCACACGCTCGCACAGCCTGTGATTCAGGGTCACCTTGCTTGCCTTGTTTGAACCAGCAGAGAGAGGGGGAGATGGTGCCAGACAGACAGAAAAACAGAAATGGAGAGAGCTCATGCACAAGTATCAGTCCACTGTGGGAGTTTTATATGTTATTAATGGTAGTTTGAGCAGCTGCATGGTGGGCAGCTAGATGGACAGGTGATAGTTCACTCAGTCAATGGATGAACATTGTAACTGCTAGATTAACACCTTCTCAGCTGCACTATTCACGAGGCAGCTGCAAAGCTCCAGTGACGTATGAGTCACTGCTCGTGTATGGAAACTTAACCTCTGAAAGCCAGACTCTTTTTAATGCATCTACACCACGCTTTTAAAAAAAAGTTTCTTTATTTAATTACAAATGAAAGTCACAGTTTGTGTGATGTAGGCAGTATGAGTTAATGCACCTTTTTCCTTAGATTGCACCATATTGACATTTTGGTGGTGTCACCGTATGAAACTGCTGGACGGGAGCCCGCTCAGCAAGTTAACATAATAAAAGACCTATACAGTATGTTGTGTCAGAACATTGGAGAGAACCTTGCAGAGGAGCAGATACTGAGCCACAGCAAACATTGAGAACAAACTTTGGAGATAGAGAGAGAGAGGGGAGAGATGTTCAGAAGCTGAGCTGGAGATTGATTATTGATCTGAATACTCGTGTTCTTTCACTTGGGGCTGTGGGGAAAAAAAAAAAAATACTGATTGATTAATACTGTCTTCATTAACCAGGTTGGATTCATCAATAGCTCATCAGGGTTATTAGACATTGTGGACAGTGCAGATTCAATCCATACATTAGTTTGGCTGTTAAATGGCAGCTGGCAAGAAGCCTAAAGAAAAGTTTTAACCAGAGTGTTCCCGGTTTTATTCCTGAGATGGGAGCATGAGGAAGTACTGTAAGTGCTCTTAAAATTTAACTGTTCTGTCAGAGCGGTGTACTGGTGAGTTGATTATGATTGGTGTGACTGTACTGTTTCTCTGACCAACTAAGTGATGGCCATTTCTTGATTTTACTTCATTGTAATCTGGCTTTGAATACACATCTCATGTGCTTGGCATATCTACTATACATTACTGATGAAGTGATTTTTGTCAAACAAGGTTTTACAAATTAAGGGGGGGAAGCAAGACTTTATATTGTTGTTTATTGGCCAAAAAGCAAACAAAAATACCCATGTGTGTTTTAGTTTAGCAGTTTAGGTAAGTCTAGAATAACAAATTATGATTTATCATCTTAAGTAACGGTAAGCTCCACCTCTGGCTGTTGATTCTAAAATCATTTTTCAATCAGGCAGTAGAATACTGTACAGAGAGAAAGGGAGAGTGGTGTAAAGAAAGGGAACAGCACAGCATGAGGTGGAATGCAAAGCCATGCTGGGAGAGGTTGAAGGGTTTTCTTTGGCTCTTAATTACATGGCAAAAGACAGGAGAAGGCAGGAGTGAGCGCGAGGAAGAGAGAAAGGTTGAAACAACGGTATAGACTGTCGCTCTTATCTTTCGTCTCTAAACAGATGTCGACCAGGCTGTTCTCTTTATTGCAGTACAAAGGCCTTCTGACAAAAACACACACACACGGGCATGCACACACATCATCCTGGACAAATCAATGCATTCTGGTTTCGGTAATTTCCCAAGGTGCTTTGCTCTGCCCCCCCTGGGTGAGCAAGGTGACAAAGCCAGCCACGGAGGAGAGAATCTCTTACTTTCTGTCCTCTTTTTTTAGCCCTCGTTTGCTTTATGTCTTTTTTTCCTCTTTCCACTATTGCTTTCAGCTTATTTGCTTTTCTCTTTACTGAATGTACATTTACACAGTATGCAATGTTCTGCCACGCTGATAGATTTACATCTATTGCAGGAAACTGTGTGAGGTATCTTATGTGTAATTGTGTTCCACTGTGTTATTCTTTTAATCAACATAACAGTATAATCAGCAGATTGCAGCTGAAATGTTGCGTTTTATCCAGGCCTGAGCAGCAATGTGTAATAGTGCAAACATAGCTAGTAATATTTCCACAGAAGTGTCTGTTGCACTGTTTGGTTAATAGAAAAATTATTTAGTTTGAGGTACTGCATTTACAGTTTTCCTACCAAACATTGTTATTCCACGGTAATGTGTGTTTTATGACTGAGCTTATGCATTGGCTGTCAGTGACGGGAAGAATTTATGGCACTTAGACATTTTTTGTGCAGTCCGATTCGGATTCTCCTCATTTTGTAGTCTACCACTGTGTTCATGTTTGCCCTTTTCTCTTTCGTTAAGGCAATACAAACGCACCTCCCAGTCATTAGCAAGAGACGTATCCATCCCGCCAATGTCATTTTAAGTTGACACAGAATCTGCGGTAGTGGTCGCTTGGAACAGTTATATTGAAGAAGAAAGGGATGTGTCCATTTATTTCTGAAAGTCTGTTCAGAAACACAGAAAGATTTCTTAGTCCTGCCCAAAAAGCTCTGATTGACTTAGTTGTTTGTTTAACACCAGGTGCATTTGAATCACTGAAAAAGGCAGAGATGTGGGCAGCAAAACGATCTGGAACCAGGCTATTTTTTTCAACCTATTTGAATCAACAAAATAAGTGCTTTTTCATTGTTGCCTAAACAGCATCCAAGGCATTGTATGCCATGCAATAATTAACCTCCAAAAGCACATGTTTTGAACGCCAGCAGTCATTGCAATAGGACCAGCACTATGGGGCTTTATTCACTGACAGACTGCCCGCACAATGTCCTACACAGCATAAAACAACTCACATGCTGCGCTCTGTCACGTGGGGATATGTTCTGTTTAAAGGCTTTGTAATCTGGTGGTGTACTGCAGGTTTATAGATTGGACACAGAGTGGGGCCACGAACACCACGTGAGCCCCACACCCACAACATAATGATAATTACAGTCATTATGCTAATATTGTATTGTCATGTAACGTGGTGTAAAGTTTAGATGGATTATAGTAAGACATTTTCAGAACTTTGTCCACTTTTTCTCTCTTTACTTAACTTTATTTCTTTATCCTTCTGTGACCCTTTGCTCTCTCCTCCTCTACCTCCTTCCCTACCAACCCACTTTCACTTCCTCATCTCATGTTCTCTGTCCCTCTTCATCCTTGTATCTCTCCTGGATGAGAGACACTCATTTGTGACAGAGCCAACCTGCTAATGGTGGATGGCAAGAAACAAAATTGGCCGTGCCAAATATGCAAACGCGTGCGCACACACACACACACACACACACACACACACACACACACACACACACACACACACACACACACATTATTTGTACCTACGAACATGGACATCCATCTGGAAATACTCGTACTGAGACGTTTTTGCAGCCACATAAACGCACAGCAGACATTCCCAGGTACAGGCACACACATGGACACACATCAGTGCATAGGTACACAACACATTCACACTAATGTATTCACATAACACTCTGTATGCTCCCTGCTGCATTGCTCCTGGTGCTGGGCTCCCTCTCTGCTCTCCGCCTCCTCCTCCTCTTCGTCCTCCACCCCACCACCTCCTTCTCCTTCTCCCACTACATCTGGCACGCTCAGCTGCCGAGGAGCACCATAATTATCCCGCCGGAGACGCACACACACTTGCATACGCATACACGCACCATGCGACGAAAGCTCCCACACACTTGTCTTCGGCGATCCGCGCCGCTCCCTGCTGCTCTTCGTCACTACCGGGGCTTCATTAGAGTGTGTGGAGAGTGTGTGCATGTGTGATTATGTGTGTGTGTGTGTTGATGCATGGTGCTTTTGGATGCTATCCAGATGTTTTTTCTTTATAGTTGAGGAGTCGGGCGTGTCCTAGATGCAACTGCCCTGCTCCTGTATGCTCAGTGTTTTGAGTTTGAATCCTGCCTGTCTCACACATAATCTAATTTCTCGCTCGCTTTCTCCCACTGTTCACATCAGTGTCCAGACTAATTTAGCCATCATGTAGAAGACAGCAAGTGGGCAGCTGAGAGTATCACTTTGTGTCGGTGTGGGATGAAGCTAAGACCTTGTTGTTTTGCAGAAAGGGAACACGAATGCTCGGCCTTGCACCTTATCACTCATGTCTGTTTAATCTTTCTGCTTCGTTTTTATTTTGTTTGTCTTTAAATTTAACCAGAATTGAAGCTAGGGTAATAAATATTGGAGAAAGAGACGGCTAGATTTTGAAAGTATCCAACGGAAAAAATCCCACCCCCTCCCTCCAAAGCCACTCCCCCCAGACACATTTTTTTGCACTGTGATTGCACAAGTAGGCAGGTAGACTGATAGGTAGACCTTTCCTTTTTTTCCCCGGAGCATTTGATATTTTGATTGCTTTTGGGATGTAAAAAGAACAAATACAACAAAAAATGCTTCTGAAATACATTAGCTGCCCTAGCTTTAATTAATGAAAGTCTTGTTTACTAGTAAGAGTTACCAGAAATGAAGAGACTTTAAATGGAAAGACCTGCCTGATTAAAATATAAATTCATAAAACGGACACTTTCCCCACTCACATTTTCTCTCTCTGCAGTAGTAATTGCAGGGGTGGTTTTAGTCTGTCTGGTGTGACATTGTAATTACTGGCCTGTACAGGTGAAGGAGATGCTAAGGTCGGAGTGCTGCTGCCTGGGGGTGTGTGTGTGTGTGTGTGTGACACAGAGAAGGACAGGGAAAGAGAGAATGTGAACAAGTGAGTACAGTGTGATTGGCAGTAATTGTGTGTGTGTGTGTGTGTGTGTGTGTGTGTGCGCGCACACGTGTGTGTGTGTGTGTATTTATAGCATGATTGGCATTCAACGTGGAAGTGTGTAGGTGTGTGTTTGTGAGTGTAGCTCAGAGTGCCCGCTGTGGCTGCTCAGAGTGGTACTGTAGGTTTGATTCCCAGCACCACTTTGTGTCAGACTTACCACAGAGTCTAAAGCAATTGAGCTTTGTGAAAAGGGCCTGGAAATGCCTTTCTACCAGTCTATTTTCAATCCATGCTTTTAGTACCACAGGAAGCATGGAATAAAGCACCTGCATCAGTCACATGGATGGGTGCTAAAGACCAATCAGGTGACAAGCTTTGACTCTGTTTGTATGTCATTGACGCACTAAACCACTTAAGTCAGTTAATTTAAATTCTTTCTCCTTTTTTATTTGTTCTTAAATTACTGTAAATCACTTTATAATGTTGTGGGTGTATGTCATTATAATGCAAATAACAACACCCCTCCAGCTATGTTTTAAAGTATGTAAAAATACTCTAATACATGATTAGCTTTTGAAATTTGTTATGTACCAAATGTAGCTGGCCCGGGGTATGTTTGAATCTCATATTTTAGGGAAGTGTACAGAAATCTCCCCTTTCAGTAGAGGTATGTGAATATAGTTCTCTAGTGAGTTTATACAGATACAAGTACGTAAAGTCAAGGTCTGACATTTTAGGGGACATAAGAAAACACATTTGAGTGGAGAGGATCTTTATGAATTCTTAAATGTGATATGTGTAGGTCTACTTAGTCATCTGTAGGTAGTCACAACTTTGTCTGCTATTCCAGACTGTTAAATGTGCGGAAAGTTATTAAAAATGGTGCAGTCACACCAAAAATTGGCACACCTAAATTGATTTGCATTTCTTCATGAAATAGGCCCATGTTGTTCTAAAAGGCTTGGTGATAACTACTTGTAACTTCTTGTAAGGCTAGTTGGTAAACTACTGTAGCTTGCAAGCTAACAGCTGAGCTATGAAACTTGAAAGCTCGGTCGCTAACAGACAATAAATTCACACAGATTATTCAAAAGACAGTATTTGTATCATCACCTCCTGTCTCATAACCATTAATGTTTTGTGGAGCACTTTATACTCCAAAAGTCAACGTTTAATAAAAGACAATAGTGCACCACACGTGATAACCTACCATAGCTTCAGTTATATTCCAGCAGCTCATGGTTACCTCCATCTTCTTCTACATGTATGAAGACATAAATACATTTTTATACCATCTCTATTGATTATACCACATGCTTCTTAAATTGGTAATACATCTGAAGAGAGAATATCCTGGACATAGTGATGTGAATTCCCCACTCACATAATGAGAAGCTAAGGGACTGGTTGAATGGCCTGGTCTAGTTGCTTCAGTTCCTCAGTCCTCTCCTCCTTTAATCCCTGCTGCTCTCTCCTGCACTCCATCATCCTATCCCTCCCTCAACCCCCAACCACCCCACACCAGTGGCGTACTCTCCTCATTGTCTGTCCCCTTCCCCTACGGTAACAGGTTTACCCGTGAGATTCACTGGACTCACACACACACACAGACACACAGTGCTAGAGGCCTAGGTAGAAGTGTAATTTCCCCAGTGTTCTCCCTAACCTGGAATATCTGACACTATGACATCAGAAAAGGGAGTCTGTGTGTGTGTGTGTCCATGTATGGATGGGGACAGTTTTGCAAGAGGGGAGAGGGGGAGCGGAGGAGGAGGAGTCTGCTATTTCTTTTTATTATTTTGTAAGCATACAGGAGATGCCCGGTTTCCACAATGTGTCCGGACATGGTTGCCAGGGCTGCGGGGTAAATCACAAATAATAGAGTTCATAATAAGGTCAAACAGGACTAGCTTTAGCCTACCTGCTATTCCAGTGCACCTGCAGTCTGTGGAGACATGCCTATTTGAGTGTGTTGACTGTTGTATGAACTAATTGTGATCATAACTTAAAACTGTGAAAAAGTCAGAAAAACAAAAAACAAATGCATTGGTATGGTGCAATCTCTTGTTTTTGTGTTGCCTTCTGACAGTAAAAGTCTTTAGACTTTTACATATTTAGTACATATTGAAGGAAGTTCTCCAAGAGGGAATATGAATCCCAAGCAAGAACAGTGTTTGAACCTCAAAATTATTTGTCTCACTATGGTGGTCGTGATTTCCTATAGAAAAGGTCTGTCAGTTACCATAACTTTATGTGCTTAGAGATTTAGGGACAAGTGACCTGGGAACTGTGGCACAAGGATGGTGCAGAAGACCTCAGGTTTCACTTGAGTGCCGAGGTAATCAGTCCTCAGGTTGGCGGCCTGGTGACAGGACTGAAGTGGAGTGAGTGACCTCAGGCGGACAGCCTGGAGGCAGGACTGGAGGGCTGAGCAAGCGCGGATGGGGACCAGGAGGCCTGACCAAAAGGCTGAACAGGTCTAGACCATGACCAGGTGGCCGACTGCAAAAGGTGAAGCCCCCCAGGAGGCCGGTGGCAGTGACAAAACCACTCTGGAGGCAGTGCAGTGGGGCGGTGACAAGACTGGAGACAAGGACCAGAGTCAAGACTGGGAGCCAGTGACAACCGGGAGTCAGGCAACAGAGATGGCGGAGCAAGGGAAACCAGAAGCATTTGAAGCACAGGAACTGATGTATGCTGTAACTTAGCAAAGTCGAGCGGTAGCTGCATTTCTGGCACTTAGGATTGCTGCAGCACAGAGCCAAAGTCTTAAGCAACTCCGGAGCAGGTAATTGTTGCAGTTCAGCAGTGAAAGGTAGTAGCTCAGCAAAGTCAGAGGGAAGCAGCCGACTGCAAACCGGTAGCAGTAGTCGACTGAACAGTTGGAGCAGGAGTCAAACAGGCCACCGATGAAACTTGAGTTGCGGGAGTCGGCCGCACTGCCGACTGGACTCAAGGAGTGGGAATTGGATAGTAAAGCTTCTGGGAAATTGGGTAACAAAGTCTCTGGAGGGCTCATCCGCTGTGTCTCTGCACATCGGACAGCAAAATATCTGTGAAGAAGGCTAGCTTAGTCTCCAAGGAACCGGGCAACAAAGTCTCTGGGACACCAGGCAGCTCTATCTCTGGGACACTGGGCAGCGAGACCTCTGCAGCACTGGACAGTGACAAGGATGAAGAGTTGGGCAGCGGAAGGCTTTGCTGAAGGTGGCACTGTGGCAAGATCTGGCAGAAATGGGTGGTACAGGACCAGCCGACAGGCTATCTGGTTGAAGGCTAACAGCTAACTTGTATGCTAGCCAGACGGGAGACTCATGAGCCAGGTCTGAAGAGCAGGAAATGGGGCACTAACAGGAGACAGTTTGACTGACTGTTGGCAGGCTAGGATGAGGGCTGATGGCTAGAAGGCTGGGATGACGCCAGGTGGATAGTAGGTCGGGATGAAGCCTGGTGGGTAGCAGGTCGGGATGAAGCCTGGTGGGTAGCAGGTCGGGATGAAGCCTGGTGGGTAGCAGGTCGGGATGAAGCCTGGTGGGTAGCAGGTCGGGATGAAGCCTGGTGGGTAGCTGAAGGTTATGAAGGCTGGTGACTAGCAGCTGGGATATTAGCAGGCTGGGAATCAGCCTGGGTGCTAGCCTCACTGCAGTCAGGTGAATCAAGGCAAATCTGTAATTCCATCTTGAGTTAACTGTTCAACAATGACAGGAAAGTTCAGTTCAGTCTGGACCTTGACAAAAAATGTTTCTTCCATTAATAATTAAACAAATTTCTTCATCAAAAATTGTCGCCTATCCTTCCAAGAGTCTGACAATCTTGTATAGCCTCTGAATCATAGAATTCTCTCCTCCTTAAGCCCCTATTCAACAAATGTGATGTCTGCTGGGTCAATTTTTTATGGCCAGTTCCTTGTTATGTTATTTTATTTTATCTGTTTATTTATATTTATTGCGAGACAAAAGACAACATTGACATAACGATACAGGGGGAAACGAGACAAAAACAAATAATCGAGAAATTAAAATAAACAAATACAGTGAGGAAAATAAGTATTTGAACACCCTGCTATTTTGCAAGTTCTCCCACTTAGAAATCATGGAGGGGTCTGAAATTGTCACCGTAGGTGCATGTCCACTGTGAGAGACATAATCTAAAAAAAATAATCCAGAAATCACAATGAATGATTTTTTTACTATTTATGTGTATGATACAGCTGCAAATAAGTATTTGAACACCTGTCTATCAGCTAGAATTCTGACTCTCAAAGACCTGTTAGTCTGCCTTCAAAATGTCCACCTCCACTCCATTTATTATCCTAAATTAGATGCACCTGTTTGAGGTCGTTAGCTGCATAAAGACACCTGTCCACCCCATACAATCAGTAAGAATCCAACTACTAACATGGCCAAGACCAAAGAGCTGTCCAAAGACACTAGAGACAAAATTGTACACCTCCACAAGGCTGGAAAGGGCTACGGGGAAATTACCATGCAGCTTGGTGAAAAAAGGTCCACTGTTGGAGCAATCATTAGAAAATGGAAGAAGCTAAACATGACTGTCAATCTCCCTCGGACCGGGGCTCCATGCAAGATCTCACCTCGTGGGGTCTCAATGATCCTAAGAAAGGTGAGAAATCAGCCCAGAACTACACGGGAGGAGCTGGTCAATGACCTGAAAAGAGCTGGGACCACCGTTTCCAAGGTTACTGTTGGTAATACACTAAGACGTCATGGT
>NC_060171.1:28463828-28475628 GCF_021292245.1 Micropterus dolomieu | reverse complement strand
AGTTAGAGCATTGAAGATGGGTCGAGGCTGGGTCTTCCAACATGACAATGACCCGAAGCGCACAGCCAGGATAACCAAGGAGTGGCTCTGTAAGAAGCATATCAAGGTTCTGGCGTGGCCTAGCCAGTCTCCAGACCTAAACCCAATAGAGAATCTTTGGAGGGAGCTCAAACTCCGTGTTTCTCAGCGACAGCCCAGAAACCTGACTGATCTAGAGAAGATCTTTGTGGAGGAGTGGGCCAAAATCCCTCCTGCAGTGTGTGCAAACCTGGTGATAAACTACAGGAAATGTTTGACCTCTGTAATTGCAAACAAAGGCTACTGTACCAAATATTAACATTGATTTTCTCAAGTGTTCAAATACTTATTTGCAGCTGTATCATACAAATAAATAGTTAAAAAATCATACATTGTGGTTTCAGGATTTTTTTATTTTAGATTATGTCTCTCACAGTGGACATGCACCTACGATGACAATTTCAGACCCCTCCATGATTTCTAAGTGGGAGAACTTGCAAAATAGCAGGGTGTTCAAATACTTATTTTCCTCACTGTACATGAATGACTTGATCCAATGAGACTTGTACATGAAGATAACTAGACACAGGTGGACAAACTTTCACCATCTAAACCAAACCGAGACAAGAGGTGAACAACTTCAAAATAAAATAGGAACATAGGGAACACAATAAACAACACCCCCAAACTGTGATACTCATTCATTTTAAACTTTCATTTTCATGTCTTTATTAGACTTGTGCCATCATAATCACTTTCCCTTTAATCAGCCTAAGTGCTGTTGTGACTGTCTGTGCATCAGTCACTGTAAAGCCTGCAGACAGTGCTGGCTTCCTGACTAAAGTTTGGACAAATGGCTGTCGGATCAATAGCTTCCCACCAGCAATATTTGCTATCAATGCATGTCCTCCTCATTACCGCAGCAGGCTGCCCTCTCCATGGACCTGAATTATTCATACTCACAAACAGGCACAGAAATGCAGCTACACACACACACACACACACCTACACACACTTGCATGCACACCCGCGCACACACACACACAGACACACACACCAAACACAGAATACTGCATCAGAGAAGAAACTGGCCTTTTGCTTTCTCTCTCTGCCTCCAATCCTTCCTTCCTTACTTCCTTCGCTCCCTCACTCCCTCCCTCTCTTTCATTTCTACCCTTCTCTTGTTCTCTGGTTCACTATGGCCCAGGGCAGTAAAAGAGTAGACCAAGCAACCACCACGCCTCCCTGTTTCTCACTCTCTCTCATTTTTTAACCTCTCGCTCATCCAGATGCTTACTCATGGATACTTGCCTCGCTCAGCACATCCTCCTGCCTGTGTGCTGTGTCTTTTATTTTAGTTTCTAATAATACCACTAAGACCACATCATTATTTATTAAGTGATTCTGTTATCTTTAATAACTTTGTTGTCCCCACACCACAATGGCTTTGCAGTTTGTTACACTAAACGCTTTGATAAGTTTCTTGCTCAACACAGCAGTGTACACTGAGAAAACAAAAAAATTTATGATTGATTGTTTGTTATAAGCTAAACTGCATGTTTGCAATCAAAAGGTTATCAGTAGCAGCAGGACAGAGACCTGCTTATTGGCCTGTCAAACATGATATGATACCACTCAACAATACACAGTTGTTAATGCACCAAAACATACACAATATGACACAACGCATTATGGAAAAAACTTAGAAGATACTCTATGAGTGGACTGAATAGAGGGGGAGTATTCACAAAAGCTCAATTTTCACTTGCCCATCCATCTTTGCCCCCTCCGCAGTTTGTCATCTGCCATTCTTTGTAATCAAACAGAAGTGTCCTGCTGTATACCTTTTCTGCTATCTTGTACCATTATCATAGAAGCAGCAATTGTTGTCTCCTATTATAATGATCATGAAGTTGTTGTTGTAGCTGTGCCATTTGATGTGTGTTTGAATGTGCGGTCCCTGTAGTCCAATCACATCTGCTCTGCAACAGTAAATAAATATGGGATCATTGTTAATTACACAATACATAAAAACTGGTGTAACTCAGCTTCAGCCCACACCTTTCACTGCACCTGTTGACACAAACGCAGACAGACGGATGGGTTTAATCATTAGAGGTCGCATTTCAGTTGTTTTCTAGTTGAAATGAATCACTATTCTGAACATACAAAATCCTACCATCACACAGCCTTTCCAGACGTCGCTTGTACTTGCTAATGTGCCGATGTAGTTATAACGATGTAGTTATAACGTGGCCTCTGTGGCCACACGCCGCAAGCCACAAATGAGTATGTCACTCGCATACATACACACAGCATATTTTTTGTGCATGACCCAGGGTTGATTTCAGACAGATGTTAAGAGTGCTCCTATTGTAATTAATCAGATCCCTATCCCTGAGTATGTGTGTGTGAAGGAGGGAGGGACTATTGTGTTTCAGAATTCAGTTTAATATGTAAGTGTGTATGAATAACAAAGAGGGCACACTGTAACTACTTATACGTATATTTCTTCTTGTTCATGCAGAATTGGTGAGAGCTAACAGCATTAGCATTAAACCATGTTATACCGTTCTTCCATTATTATGTTGCGGCTGGACACTGTTCATTTTAAGTTGTTGCAGTGTTGTTCATCATCAGTTGCTACGATCCTGTAGCAAATCCTGCCTTTTTAGTATGTGTGGCAGCATCGAAGCCTTTCTCTGCGGCTGAATTCAGATGACATATCTGCGTGTTTTCATATATGTATTTGTGTGTGTGGGTGTGTACGTAGGCGGGGGGCACTGTGCCCTGGGGCGCTCAGTCCTTAGCGGTTGGCTAACGGGGCGCAGAGCAACCCTCATCCTCACCCTGATCGATGCGGTGTGTATGTGTGTGTGGGTGTGTGGTTGTCTCGTTAGCAGGAAGCAGAGGAGAGTCCAGGGACCCCTGCATTCCCTGCCCAGGGACACACAGGTCCCAGCACCTGGACCAAACATATACATGTACACACACTCACTCACTCGCTCACTCACAAGATGCAGATGCACACTCCAGACACACACAACTCACACCTCTGTCTCTCTCTTCTCATTTTATCCATTTGTCGCTCTCATACACACTTTCTGCCTGACCCACACACACACACACTCACTCACACACCATGCATACAGATTGAGTACACACAGCAGTCCCAGTGCGCTGCAGTAGCATTAAGCTTAATGTACAGACATGGCCTGTAACATAAGCACACTCACTGCGGTAGACAATTCTTCCAGGGGTTTTCACTGTGAAAAATAGGAAAAAGAGATACTTCCAAAACCATGGAGAAACAATTGGAGAGAAACGGTGAGAAAGTTTAAAGCGGAGATGTTTTAATTTGGTATTATTTATCGATTTCACAAAATTCCTTTTCAGCAGTGCATTTGTTTATGTTTTTGTACATACAGTTTTTTGTGCATAGCCTATCCGCTGAACTGCTTGTGTGTGTTCCTAGTCATTAACTATTTTGGTCAGATATTAGCGCCCACTGTCAAACACATCACAGGCAAGTGGATAGTCATCAGGGGTGGCAAATTCTACCCAGCTGTGTGTGCGTGTATGTGTTTGTGGACTCACCAGATGGACCATGAAATTGGTGATGTGGAAAAGTATGGTGGGTGCAAGAAAGTGTGTATTTAAATAGGACTGATGTTCAAGGGTCCAAGAGTGTGAAAGCGGTCTATCTCATTGTCAAGGACACCTTTAATTACAACAGCAGGGGGCCCTCATGTGTGAGTGTGTGTGTGTGTGTGTGTGTGTTTGAGATGTTAGTTGTTGAATAATAAAATGCATAAGTTGGTGAGAAGATCACATTAGTTTGACAGTTCTGTGTTGTACTGTAATTTTAAAGTAAGGGCCTCTACTCAAGTTTTTTTTTTTTTTTTTTTAACAGTATCTTCCAGTTTTGTAGTATGAATTCCCCCAGATGGAACTGAATCTCCTTAAGTGCCAGTGTCATTTGTGCTCATCCCTTATTAATCATTGTGTATGCTCTTATTATTATTAATGCTACTTATTATTTAGTTTTTCTCTTACAAATCATGTGGGTAAAATTAGGCAAATGTTTGTATCTGAATTATGAAGATGACCAAATGTTGCTGACTAATGTTCTTATAATCTCTAACCCATGAACAAATCAAAACATTAGTAACATGTTTTTCTAATGTCAGTAAGTGTGATGGCAGGGATTTTAGTGATGAAAACAAACCTCGAAAGAGGAATAATTTTGTCCCTTTGATTGACTAACAGATCTTCAATCTCACTTTTACAGCAGGTTATAACATAAGTATTGGCAAAAGTTTATCTTTTGGATTGCTTTTGTGCTGGTGCTCAATATGTATTTCAAGTGACCACTAACTGCCCTCTAACTTTCATAACTCTCAATACAGCAATATAAGCTAGCTGAAATAAAGTTAATTTCCATTACTATTCATTATCTCCACGTGGAGTTAACTCTTATTACCTGCCTTGCTGTTTGAGTGGATCGTCGCAACTTGTTAGCACACTAGCACCAAGCTATATGAGAATGTGACAGAGTAGCAAATTGAAAAAGGTATTTACTGAAAAACATTTCTCAATGGTGAAGGAATAATAAACAGAGCTGAAACTATGACATGAATGAATGCTTCACACAGTAGGGTAGTGTGTGAACACGCCTGAACATAAAGTGGCAGAGAGTAAACAGGACAAATATGGCAACAGACCAGAAGATGGAAAAAGAATTTGGGCTTAATTAGAAAACTGATTCCTGTTGTGTTGCAAATGATAAAACCATTCCAGCTGAATGCCCCAGCAGTTATACAAGCTCTGCTGCAAATTACAAGTACCTGCCTCAAATTTTAGACCTTACAGGGTAATAGAACTACACACCTTGTGCAAGTTGATCGAGTAACAATTGTTACTCTAAAGGTTATTACTCTCTCTCTCTCTCTCTTTGTCCGTCTATCCTTAATGCTCCCTTTTTTCCATCTCCCCCTCCCTCCTGCTCTGAGCAGCTCCTCTCACTCCCTCCCCTCCCCTTCACTGCAGGAGGAGCTAGAGGTTGGGGGGTTTATGAGTTGGCAGTCCAACTGCTGAAAGGGTGGACACCCATGGGGACCCTCACAGCAGTACACTGACACATACACATACACGTCCACAAACACACACATGCACACACTGCATACCCAGAGCCAGAGCCCAGGGAGTGTGTGTGCAGAGAGCAGCTGTAAGGCCAGTGGACTGTTACTGTAGTTCTTTGTTCAGCCCTGGCTCGGCTCCACTGAGCCCCTCTCTCTCTTTCTCTCTCTGTTATTCTTTCATTTTCTCTCTAGCTGGCTTTTTCTCGTTCTCATAAGTTGAACCTTAACCTGTGCTTGGATTGTCCTTGACCGTTTTTCAATCGTTTGTGCTCTTTCGTTAATCTTTCTATGTCATCTGTTCTTCATCTCCTTCTCAGGGTGTCTGCAGGTCTTTAAAAAATATTTAAAAAATTATATTAAAATATAAATTGCTATATTTTCCAGATTAATGTCATGTAATGCTTATTCAGCATTTACACCCAGCTTATGAAATCTTTTATTGGTCAACACGCAGTGTCAGTTTGAAAGAAGAACTGAGAAGATTCAACATGAGCTGTGAATGTGACACACAAAAAAGCCACAAACACTCAGAATCCTCTGTTTGATTGACATGTAGTCTCTGGGAAATAAAATCCAGAATCTCACTGCAATGACTGCCTACCCTTAATAATCATTAAAATAAAAGTTTTTTATTTTATTTGAAAAGCTGTCTTTCATCTCCTACTTTCATCCCTACATATCCAAAGTCCAAAAGGAGAGAGAGTCAGAGAGACAAAGAGGGGAAAGAGACAGGTGAATTACAAAGCAAGACAGACGAGAGAGGCATGTACTGCTTTTTTATACAGTCGACGTTTAGTTCGTAAAGAAGATCAAGCTGCTTTTAGTCTGCTTGTCACTGCTGTGACTCCCCCACATGCTGTGTGTGTGTGTGTGTGTGTATTAGCCTGTCTCTCTGTGTGGTTGTATGCTAGTGTGTAATGCATCTGTCCCTCTGGGTCTGCACTTGGGCATAACAGACATATCAGTCATGTGTGTATATTTTCCTTGTGTCAGTGTGTCTTAGCTTGTCATGCCAGTTTCTGAAGTGAGGGGATGAAAGAAAGCATCTTCTGTCGCCACGGCGATCAGGCTAATTACAGCAGCTTAAGTGCTTTACCCACGGTCACCACACACTGTCAAATACACCACTGAGCGCTTGAGCGTGTGTGTTTTAATTTTTAAAGACCATGAAAGCTCGCTTTTAACCAGCTCAGCCCTGCGTGTGTGTGTGTGTGTGTGTGCGCGCGCAAACAGATGCATGCGCACATTTGTAAACACTTCACTTGTCTGTGGGAGGGGTTTGAAGGCACTTGATGCTGAGTTTTTTTTTTTATATATTTTTTTTACAGTCAATCACTTAAAAGTCTGTTCCTGTTCTTATTGAAGGTAGATTTTGAGTCAAAAATGCATGAAGGCAGAAAACATGTGTTCATGTCTCCCTCATGTAGAGATTTGTCTGTTTCAAATGACCAGGTACACCACTATGTTGGTGTGTTTGTATGCAGTTTTATGTTTATGTACTCCTTTGTGAGTGGATAAATTAATTACTCTGTGTGTGTGTACACCTGTGTACCAAGGGTTTTTAGGTTGTATGGTGCTTGTGGAGCCCTAATGGAGTGTGGAGTGTGTGTTTATGTGCTCCCAAGCCGCTGTTTAACGCTTAGCGAGCTGGAACTAATTTACTAATTGAGTTTTGAGTTGGGAAGGAACGACAGCGAAAATAGGGAGAAACAAGAGGGAGATAGGGATGGAGAGATACGCTAGGGGTTTCTGAAAAAGTCTTATATGTTTCTTGAGAAAAGTAGAGAGGAGACAAGGGAGAGAGGTGGATTTTGTTTTTGAAGTTGTGTAAGTCGTGTTGGTGTGGCATGACTCTTGTCTTTCTCTCAGACACACAATACTTCCAGTGCCACTTGGCATCCTGTGTGTGTGTGTGTGTGTGTGTGTGTGTGTGTACATGTCTGTTGGGTAGCTGACAGGCAGCTGTGAAAGCCTGCTGGTAGATTATAAAGAAGTCTGGCATCTCCCAGAATGCACTTCAACTGCAGTTCCCCATAAAGAAAGTGGAGGGGGTGAGCAGTCAGAGCAGAGATGGAAGAGGAAAAATAAAGAATAACAGACTTTGATTGCGCACTTCAAAATGTGCAGCTACAGTTTTCACTTGGTCAACATAAGGACTTCTTAAAGTTAATTTTGTTCTACCTTTCTTTTTACTGCTAAAAACACAATTAGCAGACAGTCAGCATAAATTGACCAACATGACATGACTTGTAAAGATTAGCCTCCCCTCCATCTTATGTAATGTACTGTTATTTTTAATACACAGCAAAATTATAACCGACATTACAGAAAGCTTCCCCTAGCTAAGTTACCCTACTCTAACTAATAATGTAGTGCTAGAAACAAAAGTACCATCTGACAGTACTGAAACTATTTCAAAAGTCTGTGGATGGAGAGAAAAACATAGCATTAGAGTTAAGCAGAGTGTATGACATAAGAAAGAGATAATGGATAATTTAATGGAAAAAGAGGGGGAAATGAAACAGAGAGGTAAGAGAAGGTTGTCAGGGGAAAAGAAAGCAGGAGGACACAATACAGAAAAGACCTTAGGGTAAGGCACTATGGAAGCAGTAGAAGGGGGAGTTGAGTCACCAAAGGAGGTGAGAAAGAATGAGGGTGTTGTACAGGGAGGTGATGGGGAGGTCTTGGTTCGAGCCATTAGGGGAGTCACGTCACTACCAGCTGCCTCTCTCTCCATATTTTCCCATTATCCCTCTGGGGTACTGACCAGAGATTTCTACAAAGGTCGCTTTAAATCTAGCAAACAAAAGAGACCTGCTACTGGAACAAGGTTTTGTCTTTCGCAACAGAGCAGTGATTTTCTCAGTAGGATCATTTTGGATATACGGTAGATAGGAAGAGACTTAACGATATAATGAAACAAACATGTATGTTTGTAATAGTTTTTGCTTATGCACATTTTAAATATTTGACTGAATGACAAAAACATTTATTTTGCAGAATGGATGAAACTGTGTGTATTTCGCGCCATGTGTACGTGCACGTTGCAGTGGGGTACAGCTTGTGTTTGTTTTCGAGATCCTTTGGAAGCCATACTGTACAAACACACATTTACACACATGGCAGTGATGACATGAGACAACATGGATGCAAGCGACACGATGCATCATAAACAGCACGTTGTTTTGTGTTGTCAAATTCACGTAGTTCTATATGTGTGCTGTTAAAATATGATTATTTAAAGTCGCACCCAGGTACAAATATGAATACAGTAGTGAACACGCACATACATCCTTTAGTTTAACTGTTTAAATGATTCATCTGATACAGTAGATGACACAACTGGTTTTGCTTGGATTAAAGACGTTGAACACAATGCCAAAAAGACTAAAAAACTATGCCAAAAGTGAATTTTCCTACATTTTCAGTGGTTATGATATTGTTGAGAAACTCCTTAAAATATCTTTTAAGGGAACACCAAGTATGAAAACAGGAAAATATTACTAGAGGTGAGTCTAAGAAAACATAAACTCCATTTTTGTGAGTGTGGACCTTTTGCAGGCTTTGAAAATGTTGTTCCACTGCGTCTCCACATTAAAACAGCCTCCTGAGCACCAGTAACTGGGTGAGCATGGCGGGGATTGTATTTTTTTTCACTCAATGATTTTTATATGATAAATCATCCTCTTTTTCCCTCTTGATCTGTTTTGCCTTTATCCCCAGTCCTTCCTCCATAACCACCCCCCTACCCCCTTTCTCTCAGTGGTCCTCCTGTTCTCCTTATCTCTCCTCCCCTGCCTCCCTCCATCTCTCCATCCCTCCCAGGGAGAGCAAATCCCTCTTTTCCTAGGTAGGAGTGTAGGGAGGAGTGGTACAGCTTAGATCTCGGCCCCCTGCATCGTCCCTTCATCAGGCCCCCCTCCAGTCCTCGCTCCATCCCTCCTCCATCTATTCTCTTGTTAAATTATGGTTTTATGCTCTCCCCCCCCCCCCTTCTTTCACACTGACTCCTCTCGTCTTTCACATTACATTTACATTTAAATTTTTGCTTTGAGCAGATGTTCTTATCTGGCATGACTCACAGTATTTTCACCAGAATAATCTTTTAAATTCTGCACCACACAAGCAAATGAAACATACAACTGAAAAATTCAATCATCTATAAGTGAGTAGTAAGTAGATGTCAAAAACTACATCTCTCTTATGCTTCTCCAATTTTTTGTCCCCTCTCTTTTAGTTTCCCACCATCTTGCCCTTTTATTCTCTTGTTCTTGTCTTTCATTCAGCTTGTTACTATGTAAAATAAACAGCCAGTGTCTCATGCTTCAACCTCCTTATTTTTACTTTTCCATCTCACTCATTTTCAGCCCTGTCCCCCACCTTTCCTCCTCTCTTCCTCTCTCTGTGCCTTCTCCTCCCTTGTTATTGTTAAACACAGATCAACCATCATGTCTCCACCTCCTCACCCGTCCTCCTTTGCTCTCTCCTCTCCCTCCGCAGACTCAGTGCCGTACCTCTGCCCACATCCTTCCATTTCTGCACTTTTTTTGTCTTGAGGGAGCAGGGGGTCGGCCAGTCATTAGGATTTCTTTTCTCTGTTCTTTCACTCATTCTTTTCATTCCTCTCACCGTACGCTGTCTCTCTGGCACTTTTACCTGCCACTGTTAAAGGGATGTCCTTTCCTAGATGAAGGCCCTGTTTGAGGAAAGGGTGTTCAAATGAAAGGGAAAGAGCAGAGGTGGGGGGGGGGATCATGCAGAGGGGGTCCTTCGGGAGTTGTGGTGCATACTGTGTACTTGCACCATTATAAGTTAGAATCTGCCCCCCGACCTTTGCTGCGTATCATCTCTTTGCACACTGTTATGTGTAACTGTAGTGTGCTGTCAATGCAGAGATGTATTAAAATGCTAAATACTAAACCTAGACGTCCTTGAAGGCTAGGCAATTAAATGACAACAGCAATGTAATGTAATGGTGCAAACATATGAACATATGTATTTCTATAGTGCAATGTCTCCTTAAGTATCATGGAGGTTTATAAACCTCCATGATATGATATTATGTGTTTGTCAAAATTATTAAAATGCTGCTGTGATCATGACATCCATAAATGTTACAAATGTAATGGTCATTAAGATATTTCAATGAAATACTCTGCACTTGTTGACGCTCAGTGTGTGACACGGGAACATAGCGAGGAGGAGGCAGAGAGGGTGAAAGTGTTGGGACATGACTGCATGTGAAGATTAACACACTAGTTTTTATTCACACACCACAGTATGTGTCAGAGCCAGGTCTGTTAACTCCAAAACACATACGTGGTAACGGTGTGTCAGTGACGTGCCACTGACTTTATTAATTGTGGGTGGAAAGCGTATAAGTGGACAGACGTGTGTGTGTGTGTGTGTGTGTGTGTGTGTGTGTGTGTCTGCACTCCAGACAGTCAACTCTCTCCAGAAATGACATTATGGCTCCAATGGGGGGAACAATTATGTTTATCACAATGTAATGTGTGACTAAAAACCCATCTCATAGGTTGATGCTACTTTTTGATCACCGTCAGCTGTCATTTAATTTCAAAGACTTACTTCTTATTTGATTACGATACCCTTTAATGGGGTTTTTCAAACATGCATTTCTCAACCCAGCTGCTCAGTTAATTTGTGGTGGCTGACATCTTTACTATTTTACATGATTACAGACTGATTGAAATTACAGCTATTGGCATACAGCGCAATGGCTAATTAAAGGTAGTAAGTCATATTTGTAATGTTGTGTAACTTTTAGAAGTGTGTGTTTGTGTGTGAGAGCGAGTGAATGTGTGTGTCAAAGAGTAAACTCACACTCTCTCTCTCTTGGCCAGCATACATCCCTCTCCCCTAACATTTATCCATCTTTCCTACCTTCTCTCCTTTGCTATATCCCACTCTCTGTGAGGTGGTGGATGGATTACCCCTGTGTGGTATCGAGTCAGCTCCCTGAGCTACACACACACACACACACACACACACACACACACACACACACCCACCCCCACAAAGGCTGGTATGTGTCTGTGCGTGTGTTGTGGTTGTGTTAGCGTGCTGTGCTGGTGTGTCCAGAGCTGCTGTGGATTAAACAGACTTTTCTGTCTCCTGCCTGTGAAACACACCCACACAGCCTTACTGTACATACAAAAGGGCACAAGCTCAGTAGAAAACACATATAAGAAAGCATGTACACACACACACTGCAACAAAACTCACCTGTAGCCAAAAAATGCCCACATCTGTCTGTACATCACACAAACACACTATACTGTACAGCATGAATGTGCACTCTTGCTCATATACAGCTCAGTACGCGCGCATGCACACACACACACGCACACACACCGGGCGCTCACTCGCACACATGCTCACACATTCCCCAATTTATTGGTCCAGATCTCCTGGTGCGCAATGTGTGTGACTGAGGAGTTAGAGGCAAATGCAAGACACCGATAGAGAGAGATGGATGAATGCACCCTGTACTATGTGTTGAATGGACCAGCCCACACCACCGGCCCTTAGGGGCCCCTTCATTGCTCCTCACACCACCGGCCCTTAGGGGCCCCTTCATTGCTCCTCAACCCCCCCCCCCCCCGCCCCCCCTTCTTCTT
>NC_060171.1:28405676-28463808 GCF_021292245.1 Micropterus dolomieu | reverse complement strand
TCCAGCCCACCCCCCCGGCCCTTAGGGGCCCCTTCATTGCTCCTCACCCCCCCCCCCCCCGGTTCCCATTTAATTTCTTGTTTGTTCTTGTCTCTCTTTCACATTTTGTTCACTCCCCCTCATTGTTTTTACACACATGTCCTTCTTGTGTCACTTTTCCTCTTCGAATTATATTAATTTCATCACATGTTGGGACAGCTGTGGACGGAGATGAGGTTACGGGTGGCGTGGGCACTTCCTCTGTGCGTGTATATTGGCCGTCTGGTTGCCATTTACCCTGTTTCAGTCCAGGACACAGCCCCTGGGTTCTTCCTCTACATTATACAGTATGTGTGTGAGTGTACGTTTGTTATCGTCGCAGCAGCTCTGTGGGGTTGGGCCATTGGGACCAGGCCCCTGCTTGGTTGGCTTGGAAACCCTGTCTAGTCAGACAGGACAATAGAGTGAGCTAGATTTCTAAACAGCCTAAAGCAGTGTTGTTAAACTAGGGCTCAGGACCCATAGTGAGCCACGGATGTGTTACTGGAGACTGACTGTATGATAAAAGAAGCCCACTTGTATGTTTTCTTTGGACTAGCAATGTTGAGTAGATTGCATTACAAAAATATTGATTCTTTTCTGTCTATTTAATTTAAGTAATAGCTTTAGCATTGACAGTCTGTTATTCAAACTACTGCTGAGAGATGCAGTCAGTGTTAGAAGATGTAACAAAGGAAGTGTTGTAATAATAACGGCAGAGAGAGTTTTATTTCATGTGGTTAACAATAACGTCATTTTTTAAAATCACTGTGGATAAATCTTTGGGATAAATACTATCTTGTGGCCTTGTGAAATGCTTGATTGAACCTTGGTATGCAGTTCTGTTGTAGCACTAAAATAATGCATAACAGATGAGAAGGTTACAGTGTAACAGTCCTCTGAGCGAGGAGCCCATTTTTATAGAGGCAGTAAGTATTTTCTAGCCAACTAGTGGTGTGAAGTTGAATGTGTCTTGCTCAGGATGGTGGATGTATTGCCATCCCCACATCCAGTGTTTCTAACAACCCTTGCCTCCTAGTAGTATGTAGTAGGATGCCTCCCAAAAAGTTGCAGAGATTGTCTCGATACAACAGATAACATTGTTCTTGTATCACTATGGGGTTTCCAAAACCAGCTTCACTGTGGAGCAGCTGCTGATGAATTCTCCTGCTGTTGACTGTCCAAGATCATAGAAATTATAAATCAGTGTTTGGTCAGTGGTGGTGTTTGTTTTCTCAGGTTTCCTACAAGACACTGATGATGGCTTTGTTAGATTTATTTTTGCCTGTCTGTCTGCCAGTGGGTTCATTGGCTAATGACTAATCATTTAGACAAGTGTGTGTTGTGTGTCTGTAAACGGCAGCAGAAGCTGAGGTGATTAAACAACGTTACACCCTCAACCTTTCATCCACTTTGGACCACCCGTTCATCTCTCTGTCTTATCCTTTGTCTCCATTTTCTTTCTTTTTTCTCTCTCTCATTATATCTCTCCTCTCTCATCCAAGCACTCTCCTTCTCTACTCCCCATCATCCCTCTTTCTCTCTCTCCCCAGCTGCACAACATTAGGAGATGAATGAATTAATAAACCACATGCGCACACACTGACATGACCACCACATACACGGCAGTGCTGACAGATAGACGGAGTGGGCGAGTGTTTTGCTGTCATTAAGTGGGAAACACCAGCTCTCCATCATCATGAACGGTGTATGAGTTGTGGAGAGATATATGTACCTTCTTGGCTGTGCGTGTGCACAGGTGCCACCCATGTTTACTAAATTGCAGCGTCCAAATGTCTCCTCAGCATTATCTTCTAAGACCCAGACAAGTGCGTGTATTAAGTTGAATTAGTATTCAGTTAAATGCAGACAGACAAACTGATGTATCAAACTCCAGTTACCGTGTCTTTCTGTGTGTGGTCACTGGCACATGCACACAGTTGTGCAAGTGTGTGTGTGTGTGCGCGCCTCTTATCGCACATAAGGCATGGGGGCCCATGGGGGGACATAGAGGGGAAAAAGGAGTGGAGTGAGTGTTTGATATTTGACAGCTGATTAAGGAGAGGAGTGAGGATCAGGGAGCTCTGACAGGAAGTCTCCATGGGCATCATGGGAGGTATGACCAGGAGAGGGGTGGGGGTTGCAGGGGGGCAATGGATGGAAGAGAGAAGG
This sequence comes from Micropterus dolomieu, assembly GCF_021292245.1. NCBI lineage: Eukaryota > Metazoa > Chordata > Actinopteri > Centrarchiformes > Centrarchidae > Micropterus > Micropterus dolomieu. Next base: position 28,461,618 of record NC_060171.1, on the reverse strand, counting down.
ATGAGATGGACGGGGGAGTCAGTAGGAGAAGATACAGCAGTGTTGCGTGAGTGTTGGTGGGGGGTAGATTGAGATGGAGGGGGGAATGAGGAAATGATGAGAGGAGCCTTTCCTGCGGTTGCTTAGAAGGAAGGAGAAAGTAAGCAAGTGGGAGCAGTGAGGACTAAGCCGGGAAAAGAGCTATGGCATGGAAGTGAAAGAGGAGAGGGAAGGTGGAGCAGCAGAGGAGGAGGATGAAGAGAGGAAATGAAAAAAAACAAGGTGGCATAGAAGAGAGGAAGGTGGCCTGGCACCCTGCTGCTTATCCTTGAACACTCTGAGGAGGTCTTTCTTTCCATCTCTCTTTCTCCCTCTTTCTTTTTCTCCTACACACACACACACACACACACACACACACACACACACACACACACACACACACACACACAGTGCCCGAGTAGCACACGAGGGTGCTGTTGCAATTAAACCAACACAGCATGGAGCCCAGATTGAGAGAGAGAGGGAGAGAGGACTCCACGCCACATGAGCACTACCCCTGGAAGACAGAGATGAGGAGGGAGAGAAGAAGGAAGTGAGGGAGGGAGGCATGGGTACAGAGAGGACAGAGGTAAAGTGGTGTGATGATGGGGGTAATGATGGAGAAAATGTAGAGAACATGAAGAAGTACCAGTAGTAGTTGGTATAGCAGTTACTAAAAAAGCAGTTCTAGTTGTAGCAGCTGCAAAAGTCCTGGGAATAATTATAGCAGGTGCAGGTGTACAAATCATAACAGTAGCACTGAAAAATATATAGGGAATTGTATTACATCCTAGTAAGACTTGTTGTTGATTTGTGGAAGTGAGGTGCTCATAGAGGAGGAGAGCCTTCATTATCGACTCTATGTACTGAAAAAAGATGAATTAGTGATGGATGAGCAGGAACAACAAGGTCGTAGGAATTAGACATAAAAGAATGGAAGAGAGGCGTCAAATGATTTTGAGATATTCAGGAAACTCATTTATATTTCATAATGCATACATTAAAAGGTTAGTACTTCATTAGATTTCTTATGTCTTTAAAATTGCCCATCATAAGAAGCCACATCGCGTACCAAAATTTAAAATCATGGAAACGTCAGTCATACATTTAAAATTAATGTCAGACAGTAAAATGAACCGCACTATAGACTTTTGCTATTACATTTCTTTATTTTGAATTGTTTTATTGCTCATTTTAGCTGGTTCCCTATTGTTATCACAGTCTTAAAGTTCTTGTGTTGCTTCAAAAATGCGTTATGAGCCAAACTTCAATGAAGGTGCTGCACTGAATTAATCTATTGTGTTTCGTCTTTTTGCCCCGTTACTGTGACGCAGCGCTATCACCTATCATGCTGTGATTGGTTCTTTAATTAGCTCCTGACAAGAGGCTTCAGGAAGCCGGTGCGCTGATTGGACGTCTTAGCATTGTTAATTGGTGCAATTAAGTCATTAGGAGGGTCCTCAGCTCTGTTTCCTGGGGCACACATGTTAGTGCTCTCTCCCTTTGCGCTTGAGCAAAGAAAAATGGAGAGAGAGAGAGAGAGCAAAGGGGAAGCTATTTACATTTAGAAATCAAGTCATTTCCTGTGTATACAGTGTATGTGTGTAATGACAGACAATGATGTTTTCATTTTAGCTTCCTATTTCATTTCAAAGCACAAGCACAGACACCACACACAGAGACTATACACTCGCAAAGATGAAACATACGCCTGTATCAAAGCACTACGTTGGCTAAATTCTCTGAAAGTGTCTGATTTTGGTTGTTTATGGGTGACACAGATCATTTGTTTTTGTTTTTGTGTGTATGTGTCTCTGTGGTGTCCAGGTGTGATATGGCCTGCGGTCGTTAAAAACACACATCTGGAACTGAGACAGCACTCTCTACCCAGATGTGCTCTAGTGAGAGAGACACACACACACACACACATAATTTGTGGTACAATCATGGGCTTTTGGTTAGAGGGGTGGAGTGTTTTTTTTAGTGTGTGTCCATGTCCAGACGTCAGCTGTGTCTGTCAGGTGTATTTGTACAGAAGTTGACAGATGTTATTTTGATGTTGATGAATGTTGAGAGTGACAAAGAGAATAGGCAACAATGAAATGACAATACAACACACACACACACACACACACACACACACACACACACACACACACACACACACACACACACACACACACATAGTCTCTGCTATGAAGTCAGCCATGAGACAATGTTTGGTCAAGCATGGTTGGGTGGAGAGGCAATTAGTAAAAGCTACGTACGTGCGGCTGGGATAGACTGTGTGTCTCCAACTCCAGCTGCTGTGTACTCACAAATTAGTCAATTATTTTCACTTGCGTATGTTTGTCTGTATGTGTGCACTCAAGTTAATGCAAACAAGTGTTAATATCTGGTTCACATTAACCCATAATTTTTAACACCAACACAATGTTGAGCGAACAAAGAACCATGAGTGTTGCGTTACCCCCCCCACACACACACAAAGATGTTGGGTTGGCCATTACGGTTTGCAGCCATATCACCTCAGCGAAGTCACCTGATTGTTGGCTGCTTTTCTGAAACTATTGAATTGTACACACAGCAGGCTCAAACAGATGAACCCTGGTGTATTTATTTATTTTTTTTCTTTTTTTTTTTACTATTATTAGTCTTCTTTTGTAATTGACAGGCAATATCCTTAATATGATTAACAGTTAGAGCTTAATAGAGCTTTGCCCCCTCCAACATATTTTTTGGACTCAGGTCTGTTATCACATTTTCTAGAGGATTCCCAAAGCACAAGCTGCAGAAAATAATAAGCACACACATTCTTTTTGATTTTGATTAGTTTAAAGTGAGCAAATTTAACTGTTGGCCATCTAAACCTTGGCCCCAACAAGCTACTGATAGAGTAAAGCTGCAGTGGCAAAACCCCTGGAGAGTATGGAGTTGAGGAAGTGTGTTTTCTGTATTTTCAACTTTTTCTTCCTTTAAATGTAACATAGTCACACTTGAGAAAAAGTTTGACAGTGTACTTAATACTTAATTATTATATTTGTAATTTTTTTTGTCAGACCAAACCCATTCAAGACTAGTGTGCACGTCTGTCACTGCCAACGACACAGAGCTGATGTGACTGCCTGAACAAGCCTTAAACGCTATCTATTGTTTGTGGCCCCAATGAATCTGTAGAGGTGAGAATCCAAAGAGAAGGAAAAAATAGAGAGAGAGACAGGCAGAAATATGAAGAGTAGCTGTGGAGAAAGAAGAGAGAGGGTGATGGAGAGGAAGGAGAACACCACAGAGACAATGAAACAAATGCCCTCTAACCACCACACTGACATCTCTTTGTTGGAAGTGTGTGTGTGTCTGTGTAAGCACGCACGTGTGTGAGCATGTATTAATATTGATTTAGCATTCTGGCAGGGGGTCTTTGAACCTCACTTTCCCTACTCAAGCCCCCAGGGACATATTGCACGTACACACAAGCACGCACACACATAAACACACAAGAAGCGCTGTCAGATGTAATTAATGATATAACCTGAAGCCTTGACAGAGAGACAGGATGGCCGTGTATGAAATGTGTGTGACTGTCGGAGGGTTTTGAGAATACAAATACATCGGTGTGTTCTTGCATGCTTGTGAGACTGAGAGGCAGAGCCGATGAGTGAGAGGAGAGGGCTAAACTGTGATTCCCACTAGTGGCTCTGCTCTGCATGTGAACTCTCTTAAGTAGACTGAAGGACTGTTTAACTGAGCACTTTCTATACATGTGCGTGGATGTGCATTTTAGTGTGCGTGTCAAACTGAATGTTTAATCCATACGCTGCTGTCATGCAGCCTTGATCAGCTCTTTTTATGCTTATTAGCTGCAGTAGAGAGACAGGTGTTTTTTTTTACTATTATATAAACATTTACTGTACAGCACATTACAATTATGCAGAATGAACATGAATAGATGTTTATGCTCACCCAACATTTTGAATAGGCTGTCATTTTCATAATCATGGATTTTACAACTTCAGTGTAAAGCCAGGTAATGTTTCCAGCTCCCATGCAGTTTGCATTTTGGTAGTTTTATGATAAAAGAGAACAGGTGAGGAATACAGCAGTTCATTTTCTTCATCAATCCTCTCTACATGTGTTTATCATATTTGTCTTTTCTGGAATAACCCCAAAATTCACGGATTTAAAAAAACCTTAAAATATTTACGATCTATGTTGGTACAAACTATGTAAGAGGCGGTTGGTTCTTAGTCTGATATCAGGAGCGCCGCACCCCACTTGTATAAATGCAGAATGGATGCCTTCAAACTCCAGACAGCTGCCTGTTGATGCTGGAAACAACACTGATGATAGTGGCGAGAATCAAAACAGTAAAGTTGCCAGCCGCAAAAGCAAAACAATGAGCCAAAAAATGCTTAAACGCTCAATAGAACTGAGAAGAACCGCAGAGACGGATGATCATTGCCTGTGTGTTCATCACTACAATGTTTGCATTGTAGTTTCGCATTACACATAGTCATTTCATCCATTGCTGGTACAGAAATATTGATTATAGCAGCTTTATTTACATTGCGTTCTTCATTCATTATGTTTATGTCCAACATGTACTTAAAATAACTGAATGTACATTCCTGAATTAGACATTGTATGTGCTTTTTTAGATATTTTTTTCTGCATTGTTTTTGTCTGTCTATCTTATCTGTCAGTTGCTCTGTTGGTCTGCCTTTCCTTCTATCTTTGGGGATTCTCTTTATAAGTCTACACACACACTCTGTCTCTCTCACACACACACACACACACACACACACACACACACACAAATCTCTAGACACATGTATATTTGATTCCTGCCTCAGAATAATTAATAACTTTGTGTTCATTTATTTATTTGTTTGTATTTGAGGCTGACAGAAGTGAGAAGTGTGTGTTCGTGCTCGTGCTTTGTGTGCTTGTGTGCACGAGAGCATGAAGAAGCTATTATTTTATTATTCAAATGCAGTACATTGAAAATTGACACTATTTGTGGCAGGTTACATTTTTTCCCCCTGTAAAATGTGTGACTGAAACTTCTGTCTCTGTAGCATAAAGTACACATTTGTGCGTTTGAAGCAAAATTATATTTGTCACTGATGATCTGCACACAGATCAGTGGATCAGAACCATGTCAAAAAGCGAAAAGGCAACTTGAGATTGTACGACTCTTACACGTTGTTATACATACATCAAAAACTCCAATGTAGCTGTGCAAGACATTTCTCAACACCATATTTCTTTGTCTATGTTTCATCCAGTATGAATAAGTTAAAACACACTGGCTAACTTCAGCTGTTTTTTTGCATTGTGAAAAAAAAAAACTTAAAATACCATGAGCTAGATAAGCCATCACAGCCAATATGAATGTTTTGTTTTACCAAAGTTTGTGTTTCATTGTTTTCATATTATCTGTTTTGTTTTTTTGTGTCGTTCTGTACTTACTGTCAATCACCTGAAGTGAAGTCTCTGACTGAAAATAAGCCGTTTAATACACAGCACCTTATGCACGTAATTATCCATACTGTAGCCCTTGGAGACAAAATAATTCAAGAGTAATTGAACATAATCAGATTATACTGATACCTGGTTTGCCCAGCTGGAGATGTCTCTTCACTAAAACGTTACCTTGATTAGCTGTGCCGAGGATTGCTTGAACAAACACGCACGCATGCACACACATACCGACATTGGCAGTAATATAATAATTGTTAATGCAAGATGTCTCTGTTTCATGCACATGTCTGTGCAACATGATGGAATGAATCCCCTTCAGTGTTATGAATTGCTGATGTACAATGAACTAACCTACTGAGTGCAAACTGCCATTTTGGCACAAAGTGAGAAATGTAAGGAAAAGAGGAGCGCACGTTTTTGTGTGTGCACAGTTTATAAAAAGGGCCAGTTTATTGACTTCCTCTACAGCTGGTCATCCCGGTTTGTCCGCAGCTTGTCTTGGATAAAATGAAGACAGAATTTCTACTGTGGAAAAATGGAGGCTCTTTCATTGTTGATAGATACTGCATGTTTTGCCTCTTTGGTGCTTCGTCTGTTTTCTTGTGGCAGTCATGTTTACAGCCAAAAGGCATCCTCCATCTCTCCTGCTCACCCACCCACACACACGCAGTGTGTGGCTGAGGGAGGTCTCTAGCCATGGTTGCAGGTATCTGGCAGCCTTTTCCACACATGACCTAGTAATGATTTACTGTCTTCATTAGCATGCTAGCACTCTCTGTGCGTTTGTGTGTGTGTGTGTGTGTGTGTAGGCGATCCATTTGTGCTTTAGGGAGGGTTAGAGTTGGCTAGCTGTCTTTTGTGTTGAAGTGTTTTGGGTGTGTGAGTTTTTGGAATCAATAAAAAAAATCTGGTTTCAGCCTCCCCTCACTTTTCTACTCTGTACCCTACTATTCTGGTCTGTTTGTTGTATTGTTTCTATGACCACAGCGTGGTTCAGTTTGGCACGGCCTGGTATGGCACTGTGGTGTGTGTGTGTGTAAGAGAGAGAGAGAGAGAGAGAGACAGGCAGGGTGGCTCGGTGGGGGATATAGCTGGCCAGGGCAGGGGGCGAGGACAGACAGGCTGGACCAAGGTCACTCCTACTGTGTGTGTGTGTGTGTGTGTGTGTGTGTGTTTACACGTGTCCACTTGTCCACCCCAGTACAGCTGAGGATGTGGCCAGCTTTCACTCTCTCCATCATTCTCACTGTTCTTTCTCTTTCAGTTCAGCTATTTGTTTTGTTTCCTTTACATGAATATTTTGTCTGATGCACCTTGAGGACAAGTGATTATGTTGTAATGTGTAAAAACCAAAGACTGAGAAGAGGAAATGGAGACACCCTGTGTCATCTGTGTATTAGTCCTGAAACAATTGATTGATCTCTTTAATCCCTTGTGAGAATCCACATGTCATTTATCAAGCAAAAAGACCAAACGTTTGCTGTTTAGCTTCTTTAATGTTAGGATTTGCTGACTATTTTAGGGTTTTGGACTACTGATCAGACAAAACAACCTGTTTTTTTTTTTTTTTAGACTAAATGTTTAGTCCTGTGTCTGCCATATCACTCTCACTCTGTCTGTATTTCTCTCTCTTTCTATCTCTCCATATATCTGTCTGTCTCTCTCTCTCTCTCTGGGTCCAGATGGGCAGTTTGCAGGTTAACTGGTACAGCTGGAGCTGCATTATTAGCATCCTGCTGTGAGCTCTTATTGGCACTGCTCCTCTCCTCTTTCCTGCTCCCTTCTTCCCTCTTCTTCCTCTGTCAGGTCTAGGGCGTTGTGTTTTGTAGTCACCCAGAATGACACAACGGACACACAAAGCACAACATATTACAGACTGCTTGTTGTATTTACTACTGTTTAAGATATTTATTGTTAAATTGCACATTTTCAGTGTAGTAGTTTGTAATAATATTGCCTAGTAGTTCTTTAGACAATTAGTTTTTTAGTTTATTTTTTTAATTATTATTCATTAGTGGTGTGTTGCATGGTGACATGTTTTAGAAAGTACCTTCCTAATTGGTTAATAACCGTTAAACGTGGGAGGTACAGTCTGTTGCGGGCAGATGATAATTCTTATTTGTAATTGTAAAGCATGTTGTGTAAAGAGTGAATAACAAAAAGGTGTATTTTGTAACATAATACAAAGAACGTTGAGAGAATATGGAAACACCTTTTAGCTGCTTTATTACATGTGATTTCATATGACAACGTGTGTGCAGGGTGAAGTGCTTTTGGGATGGAGTTTACAGTTTGGTGAATAGAAAATTAAGCATGTCTCTCAGGCCTTTCTCTCCAGTTTTTGTGTGTGTGTGTGTTAATGTTGTTGTGGAATGGAGATTGGCTTTTTAGTGGTATTTGGGAGATGCAGCAGGGATAAGCCTGCTAGCTCCCTTTGACTCCCCCTGGGAGAACAGATTAAAGAAACACACACACAGACACACACACACCAGTAGTAAACAGCAGGATAGGATTAGATAGATAGGTAAACACACTCTCACATACACACATATCTGTTAGATTTTGCACCAAAAAGAAACGATTATTGAATCATTAATCAACACAACACACTCTGCTCTCTCCCTCCCTCCCTTTCTCTAGTAATATCTTTCCTCTCTCTCCATGTCAACCCAATCTCTGCCTTTTTTTAACTCTTTGTCTTCTAAACTTAAATATCTGTGCCTGTAGAAAAGAATATGAATGTAAATGACAGTTGTTTCCAAAACAGTGATTTGGTCATTCAGAGAAAACGAGAGACAGTCGGCAGTGACCCTCTCTCCATCACCTTGACAACTAGATCAGAGCCTTGATTACGGTTGCCGTGGTGATTAGCCCTGGATACAGACATGCCTGCTAACCTGGATGGGCGGGCTTGTGTGTGTGTGTGTGTGTGTGTGTCTGTGTGTGCGCGCTAATCTATCGCACCACAGGGGGCTCGCAGGTTTGATCAGCATTACACCTAAATCTGTCTTTCAAAAGCCTAACTCTTCTAGTCTGTGTGTGTGTGTGTGTGTGTGCGTGTGCGCGCAACTTTTTTTCATCTATAAAGTAACCTTTAAGTGCAAGTTGCAACTAGAATAAGCTAAAATTTGTAGTTTCTATCCCGTGAAAAATACAAGATAATTTCACAACAACACCAGTGACTGAATGAAAAACACCTGTAGTAAAAGTAAAAATACCTGTAATTAATTAGGGCATGCCCTGACCCACCATAAACACTTTTAATGATTCCTTGTGGATGTCTATAGCTTTAACCAGCATTACTACACACAGATTAACACACATACAGACACTGCTGATGTGCATCCAGGGGGCTGTAGTTAACATATGTAAACAGATGCCAGAATGGAGTGTATTAGAAAACAGGAAGAGAAAAGGAGGATGCAAAACGGAGAACAGGGAGAGAAGGAGGGAATGACTAGAGAAAGACCGGTACTTCAGTTTTAAATGTTATCCTAGGGAGTGGCAAGCTTATGTGTGTGCGTGTCTGTCTGTCTGTCCTTGTGTGTGTGTTGATGGTTTATTCACACACAGTGATTAGGCTTATTCCCTCCTGGCCACTTTCAAGCTTTCAATTAAGATTCTAAACACAAATATACTCTGCATTTATTACTCTCATCCCTGCTAACGAGCTAAAAAGAGGGTGTGTGTGTGTGTTGCTGGCTTTTCCGTGTGCTTATTGGAGGAAACGGTAATTCCCCATTTTCCTGTGAAAGTCCTGAGCGATGATTCCAAGGCCAGAGCGATGATGTGTGCACCTCTCCTGTTTGAATATTAATTAAAGTCTCATTACGTATGATAATACAAGACTTACATGTCAGCTGCTCGTTGTTACGGTCAAGTGCTCTCCAGATGACACTGAACATCCTGTGTTGGTGTGTTTTTCTTGTTTATGAACAAGAGTATGTGTGTGTATGAATGCACTTACATGTGATGTTTCAGCATCCACAGGCTTCCTGCTGTTTGAGCCTTGTTCTGTATTTTCTTGCAGTTCAGAGCACAGTATTCTGATGACAGAGGTGTAGTGCCTTTAATAATACTGTCATGTTAACAGCAAAGAGCTCTCATATGTACTGTACTTGGTACCTGAAGTTTATTTGCTTTCTCAGTTGCTTCCCCTTAAAGCTAAACTCTGTGATTTCTTTTGTTACACCTGAGTCCTGTTTTTGTAGTTTTCAACATCAATCCTCTCGGTTGTAATAAAACTTTACTGCTGCAATTTAGGGGTTCAGAGATGCCGCTAGACGCAGCTTTACAACCAACTGTCTAACAGTCAAATCAGACAGCAATACAAGCTCTGAGATGATGGGAGAGGTTTTTAACAAATCCCCCAGTTGAACAATGATAATTAAGCCACTTATTTGGAAAAATAAATCAAAAGTGCATGTACTTGGAATTGTTCATTGTATTGTAATCATTCATTGCGCTTCCAATAGTTCCAATAGATACAGGAGGTAAAATTGTAGAGAAATGGTACCATGTGTATGTGCTCCGCTGTAAAGTTGCATCCAAAACTGTTCTGTGTCCAAATCACAGCAAATTTAGTAAAATGTTCTCAGAACAAAATTAATTAATTGTATTTTTGAATCTATCTCTTAACACATCCACCCATCTTTCAGTCTATACACCTCATGTTTGTCTCGTGCCTTCATTGATTCATTTTTGTCATCGATTTTGTCATTCATTCATATACATGTGTTGCAAACAGGAAGTAATTTAATCCCAAAAATCAATTGGTTATTGTGTGTGTGTTGCCTTAGACCTATGAGCACTGCACACCAAAGGCAAATGAAGTTGTTCTTGTGACTTAAAAATGTAATTCATAATGTAATCGTATCCCTTAAATAACCAATAACTAGAGGGAGAGACAGAGAGAGAGCAAAAGAGAGAGAGAGAGACACACAGTGATGATGTACTGTGTGTGTGTGTGTGTGTGTGTGTGTGTGCATGTGAGTGTAAGTGAGAAGGCATTTGGCTTCGACAGGACAGAGCGCTCCAGCTTCCTACTGTTATGTAATCTGATAGGGAAAATCCAAGCTGCTACACACACACACACACACACACACACACACACACACACACACACACACACACACACACACACACACAGTATCCTTCCAAGACACACATGCACTTATGCACCATACAAATATGCTCAATTTGTGCTTCCTTTCATTATACACACAAACACAAACTGGTTATCACCATATGCTGCCTTTGTCTGCCAATAGTGTGTGTGCGTGTGTGTGTGTGAGATAAAGAGAGTTTCCACTGGAAATATTATTACAGGATATTGTCAGATGTGCAAACGAGGAATGTAGCCAGTATAGAAGAAGAAAGCGTAGGGATGAAGCACGAGGAGTGCTTCAGTTTTATCATTTTTCATGAGTTTCACATGAAAAGACAGTTTGTTAGCCTCTGCTTTCTTCTGCTAATACTGTAAGGTTTTACAGTACTGTAAGGTTTTACAGTATTAGGGCTGTATTAGGACTTTACAGCAAGGGCCTTCCCTTGAAACCTCTTTTGCCTATCCAGTAAAACCCTTTTCCCTTCTTTTGGTGGATGTTGCTTTCACTAAAGCTCTTGAAAAGCTTAAAGGATGAGTGTAGGTAATTGATGAAAGTTATTACACCACTTGACTTTCATGTACCCATTATCTGCCAGCTGATAAGCTAAAAGCTGTAGCTGTGTTCTCAGTGAAGGCACTGTTTTAAGCTATGAAGTCTGCTCTTCTAGATCTTATATGTTTGTGGTATTTACATGTATAAGATGAGCCACATTTTGAAGCTTTCCTGACACCTGCTGAACCATGGTTGCATACTATGTATTTAAAATAATTTTTGACCACAATGTGTGAACTTTATTGTCTGTCATCCCGTCCTTTACACCCCTTTCAGACCAGTACAGTGATGTTGGTTAAACCTGCATCTATAGTCAAAATGAATGTGTTGTCTGACCTGTCACAACCTCCCACCTGACCTGGCTTGAACGTGGGTTGGACACAACTCGGCTATGGTTAACAGGCATCTCTGTCTAGAGATGAGAATATGTATTGATGTTAAAACAGCATTTATGTAACTGACTACCATAGTACTGTGACACAATGAAAAAGGGCGTACATGAGACCAAGAGCCTAAAGTGAAATTAAAATTTATTTGGCTTTAAGTTGTATAATTGTGTGTATAACCAGAGGTGTGTATGTGACAGTTGCAGAGTGGGATGTATGTGAACTAGATGACCACAGATTAACCTCTGACAGTAGACAGGAATGAATCAGTCAAAAGCAGGTTGTTTCAGTACGCATCGTATGAGATTCTACTGTATGTAAGGGGTATAACACTACCTCCCATCTTCATTCAACTCAATGTAAAAATCCACACAGTAGATAAGGAGTAAACAAGTGATGAAAATATTAACAATTACCTCACAGAGAGAGTGATAGAAACAGAGAGGGAAAATGGAAGATGAGAGCGGGGAGGGAGAATGTGTGTGGGTGTTGGGTACTCGCGGGACCTCAGCACTGCAGCATTCTTTCTGTGTGTGTGTGTGTGTGTGTGTGTGAGAGAGGGAGAGGGTGAGTAAAGGTGGGGGCACTCTTGGGACCCCTCCAGCACTGCAGCAGGTTGTGTGTGTGCATGAGTGTGTATATTCTCCAGCCCCCACACTACCAATGGGTCAAGCTTACACCCCCCCCCCCCCCCCCCCCCCCCCCTCGGTTGCCATGGAAACACACCTTGAGCAAGCCCCCCAGAGAGGTGCATACTCCTCCTCCATCCGTCCACTGCTCTCTTCTTTGCTGCACTCTTTCTTTCTCCCAACGCCTCTGTTACTCTCCCTCTGTCCATCCCACCATCACTCTCTCTCTCTTTCTGTCTCTCCTCGTTCTCTTGCTACCTCTGCCTGCCTTCCTCACCATCAATCGCCTGGCTTGGTTTACGGCCTGTATGCCGCAGGGGACCAAACACACACATACTTTCTACTGCTCTTTCACGCGCACATACACGCAGACTCACATGGTTTGGGGATGGAGGGGGTTGACAGGAGCATGGAAGGGCAGTAATGGGGGGTAGACACCCGAGGGACCCCCGGCAGCCCATACAGATACAGAGAGAGGATGGAAGGGTGGGAGGTTGGGGGACCAGACACCCAGAGGAGTTTCCCAGCCAAGACTAAGAAATGGTTAAGAGGTGTGTGTGTGTGTGTGTGTGTGTGGGTGCGCGCGCAAGCACCTTAGGGATCCGTCCCCCAACACAAACCAAGGAGCTCATTTATGTTCTGCTGCATGCTGCAGGGGTCTGTGATGAGGCCAGCATGAATGTGTGTTGTGGTTGTGTGTGTATTGGTGTGACGGGGATGATGCCACCTGGTCCCTCTCCTCTGGTCAATTAGCAGAGAGAGAGAGAGGAGGGTAACAAGAGAATGAGGCTGAGGGAGAGCATGAGCAATAAGGATGTGTTTTTGTGTGTGTGTGCAACAGTACTGGTAGAGGAATTGTTATGATGAGTCTGACTGCAGGATTGTGTGTCCTCCCTTCTTCCTGCCATCCACCACACACATTACGTTTCATTCTCTCTCACATTGTTTCTGTTTCCTCTTTTCCTCCAATATGTTCTCCCTTTCTCTCTCTGAGGTGAAACCTCATCAGTAATTCTACAGATGTGCAGCAGCCACCCACCAATTACCTGTGTGTTTGTGTGTGTGTGTTTGTGTGTGTGTGTGGCTCAATCCATTTCTCAGTTAAGAAGGAACATAGCTTTGGAGTCGGGCCAAGCTCTCTCTCCCTCTCAGTCATATTTAAAAGCTGTTTCTCCCTATCTTGTTCTCTGTCTGCCTCCCTCTCTGATATGTTGTTTGAATGGTGTTACTTGCTTGTTTGCCTGCTGCCCACTGTGAAAATAATAAGACTACATGAAATGTTCATGTTGACAACTACAGGCAGGACCCAGACAGTGGTGAACACTTTTGTTGAGTGCTATTTTTTTGTAAGGGTACATAAACGTAAAGATGCAATGGTCAGACATAATTTGTGTAGTAGTAAAAGAGGCCACTGACCTTCAAAACAATCAAAAACTTTAATAGGAAGCTTCTTAGGTTTTTAGCCATACTCAAAGACGCTGTAGATTGCTCCCACCATTCATGCCGTCAAACATTTTAGGCTTAATCAGCATTGTGTAAGCACCGTTGGCAAGGGCTTGAATGGAACGGTTGTTCATTTGTATGCAAAAGTCCAGCACTCCAGCTTTAACTAGTGCCCTGGTTACCACAAGAGTTGGCATAGCAACTAATCAAGAACAGCCAGCTGTGTATTATGGGAATTGTCAGCACAGGTGGATGGGGGGTGGGTGCTGTGATGTCTTTGACTAATCAGACTGATTCCGGACTCCATGATTGTTATGGTTTAGTTTGGCACAGTCCTCCAAATGACAGACAAAGGCTTCCAGGTTCAGGCTCCACACTGACCAAATTCCCAATGGGTTTTAAAAATGCAGCCACCACTAGGTGGAGACATTGTGTGCCAGAAGAGGGCAGCACTGCTAAACTTAAAATGATCATTGTGTAACCCTCATGGAAATATTTGTACTATATGTCTATATATATTTTTTTAGGAAGAGCAGGACTTGACGCAAGTTTTTGATTACTATACATGCTCCTTATGCAAATTAGTGCCCAGGAAACCCCATGAACGAGGTTTACGATTTAAAGCAGTCCTCCATAAAGGCATAAAATAATCCCCAAACTTGCTGTGATCTGCATTAAAAAGCAGAAAAAGTTAATTTTCTGTTGTGTGGTAACAAACTCGGAGCCCTAACCTTCACCCTGCCTCCCTCTCTCTCTCCTCTCATCCCTCTCTCCCCCGTTTTCTCTGTCCCAGCATAGGCCTCCCAGGGTTGTGTGTGCGTGTGCTGGTGGATCAAATGCACTCTGTGAGACAAAGCGTAACGGCAGGATGCTCTACGACTCTGTCATCTCACTATGGGTCACATACACACACACGCTCACACACGGACTGGGTCTCAGAGGGGGACAACATACAGAGACTGCGGTCCCCACACACACTGATCAAAACAATGTATTTGTCAGAAAAGAGAACTCTTTCATGGGACACACACACACACACACACACACACACACACACACACACACACACACACACACACACACACACAGAGGGGTAGGAGGCCTCTCTCCATGCCCTTGTTCCGGACAGCCCAATTATCTCTCTGCACCTCACTGTTTTCCCTTCAATTCTCTCTCTGTCTCTGTCTTTCTCTTTCCCTCTCTCACTGCAGTTTTGTCTTTTTTCATCTGTAGCCACTTTTTTTCACTCACACAATAATTGATTGACCGTTAATTAGCTTCTAAAGTTTCAGTTGTATGGTTGTTCGTCTGTGTGTGGTGCACCAGACTCATGCTTGCACATTCTCCCACACACAGTAAAAAAATGCTTGCACTGATGAAATGTGGAGATTAGGACTGAAACGATCAACAGAATATGATTCAACAACAATTTTGATAATCGATAAATCATTCAAGTAAATTTTTAGGGAAACATTTGCTGCTTGTCAACTGTGAGTTTGTTGCCGTAGTTTACTGACACTTAATAGGCTAAATGATTAATTAAATATTTGAATTAGAAAAATAATCATTAATTGCAGCCTTAGTTGAGATAATAAAAACACGCTTTTTTGTAAATTCCCCCAAATATGGTTTTATGTTTGGCAGCAATGGGGGGTAGATTTTTGTAGAAAATGAGTGAAGCATAACAGTATATGCCAAATAACTTGTGTTATGTGGAGCAGTTTCGTTTGCTTTAATAGGAGCCAGTCATAATCACATTTCAAGTGTGCAGTTTTCGTAATTGAAACTTAAATACCTGCAGTAACTTTGTCATATACAGCACGTATCAGGCCAGTGAGGATGTCAGGGTCTAATAGGCACATCATTGTGTACATGTGAAGGTAGCTGATGTTTGACCACTTTCTCTGATCCTGGCAGCGTGGGAGGATGCGAGCCAACTTCTGAAGAGAGCATTACCCCTACTGAGGGCAAGAGCTTTTACGGTGCCTTCTACGGTGCTGCCCCCCCGACACGCACGCACGCACGCACACACACACAGTGAGATCACTGAAGCGTAGGCATTACTTACTTATTCACCCTCTGTTTCTATCTGTGCCTTTTGTATCGCTGTATCACTTTGTCTCAGTTGTGTCTTTGTGGAGTTGAAACAATAATTTTCTCTTTTGAGAAAATTCATTGTTAAGACGAGGAATACTTCATTCTTTCATTATACGATAATTAAAATATGAAACATGACAATTGATTAAACTGGTTGTGCTGTACACTCCTCCGTCTCTCTCTCTCTCTCTCTCTCTCTCTGTGTCTCGCTCCATGTCACTCTCTCCTGCTGTTTCAATCTCCTAGTAAATGATAATGAACCTCTATCTGCCTCAGTATGTCGCGGACACACTGGCGCCCCACACAACCTCGCAGCCTTTGAGGTTTGTGTGTGCGTCTGTGTGTGTGGACAGGGGATGTTTGGGGACCGGGACCATGGAGCATACCATCTCATCCATATAAGCCCATGTGGCACCCACCTCACATACACGCACACGCACACGCACACACATATACACACACACTCCCCCACAGCTATTGAGACGGGATTAGGGCACCCTTGTGTCGGCCTTTGAGGCAAGGAGAGATAAGAATCTTTGTGTGTGTGTGTGCGTATTAGTCAGTATGGGTGTCATGGATGTATGATTGAAGACGTTATTAACCCCGCGATCCCCTGCAGCTCTGCAGCTGAAGTTCTGCAGACTGTTTGAATGTAGGTGTGTGTGCGTGCGTGCGTATGCTCGTGTTTGTACATACAAACTTACAGGACATTAGATAAGTGGCAAAAAGGGAAAAAAGACACAAATGGTGTGTATGTCTGAGTCAGTATGTGTTACTGTGTGTCCCTGTGTGTGTTCAACTCCACAAGGGGTCACAGATTGGCCCGCAGAAGACACCATCTGATGTCTCCAGGCTGTACAGTCCTATGGTGTGCGTGTGTGTGTGTGTGTGGCCACATGCGGGGTGTGTGTGTGTGTGTATGTGTGTGTGTGGGGCAACTGGGGCGTTAGTCCTGTATGGTACAATGGTGATAAGGACAACAGGCGGGAGACCTGATCGTCAAGGGGTGCGCGTGTGTGTATTTACGACGCCCACCTTTCATCTGGCCTTTCACCATGGGTGTTGTGATGTCACTCACACCTTCTTTAAATAGACACACAAACATTGGTATAATCCCAAGTGAGAATAACAAGGGAGGCTGGGCTGTGGACAGTCTCTTGTGTGTTTTGTGATAAAGATATAGCTGATCACATTTGAATGTGATCTCCGCTCTCTTGGTCTCTCATAGTTAATTTTCCTTCATCTCTTTTATGTAGAGGTCCTCATTACTTCTTTACATGGAAACACTGCGTGTACAATGTGTGACTTATGATGCATTGACAAAGTGGGGCATGTAAAATCATTTAGCTACTGTATGCACCAGCAAAGTCTGAAAGAGCACGGGTTTGGACCTGGTAGTAAAGAGACATTCACAGACTAAAAAAGTGTAGTATATGCGAAGAGAGGTAATAAGGGGTGGGGGGTTTGAATTGGAGCCCACACAAATTAGTCAGCAAGTGATGGACCAAGAGGGACGATAAGGGGACGTGGAGGCAGGAGCGGGCACTGGGAGGGATGGATGAGTGACTGCAGTGGGGGAGGGCAGCTAACGAGGACAGAGGGAGGGAAGGGAGGATGACTATAGGAAGGGTAGATCATCCACAGCCCCGGTGGGGAGGACAGGCAATTACCAGTTGGGGCAGACATGGCACTGGGATTGGTGTGTGTGAGTGTTTGGGGAGGGTAAGGGAGAAGGAAAAATGAAAGGAGAGCATGCAGCAGGGGAGAGTAGGGAGTGTATGATGCAACCTACATCATAATGTGTGTCTTAACAACTTGACTGATCTGGAGCTGAGCCTTATGATCAATTTTTTTATTTTTTACATGAAAATGTTTTCCAATGGTGTAGGATGTGCTTGATTGCACCTCGCAGTTCAGTTGATCTTTTTATATAGTACACGGGGGGGGGGTCATTTGCACAAGTGTAAGTAATAACATGCCTAATTTTTGCAGTGTGCTTAGCTGCTGGAAGAGAGCCATTGTTAATGTTATTAGTTCCACCTGTGATGTTTCTACTAAGAAAAGTACATGTCTCTTCTATCACTATTCCAGTCACAGCTGTCTGGTTTACAATTGCATTTCTTATTATCTGTGTTAGCAGTTTCCTGTTTTGCCAGTGTATATAATATGCCACTGTCTAGTAGATTCTGTATGTGCATAAGACATCTGTCGTGAGTACTGTATTAATGTTCTAAAATGATGTCATATGTTCCTGTTTTCGTGTTGGTTAATCCAACCTACACATGCGTGTCTGTCTCCTATTTGCAGAGGAGGGCATCAATCACGAGTGCAAGCTGTGTAACCAGATGTTTGATTCACCTGCCAAGCTGCTTTGCCACCTGATAGAGCACAGCTTTGAAGGCATGGGAGGTACCTTCAAGTGTCCCGTCTGCTTCACAGGTGAGAGACAGACACACACACAAACACACGTTCACCTTCAAGGGCAGTAGCACAGAAAACGCACTTGTGTCCTGTTTGCTTTGCATTTAAAATGGGCTCTGAAACATGGAGATGCATACTGTACACAAAAACTAGCACACATACATACACGCACTACACAGCAGGGACACAGGCTCGGCCAGGCTTGGCCTGAATAATGACATACACAAGTGCCCTAGTATACCATAAGAAACCATTAACAGTAAGGAAAACACTTTTACAGCACTGTATATGACCAATGAAATATAAATTACTAGATTAGACAGCCTTAAGCTAATGCTAAATAATTATTGTTGAACTGTTTTGCTTTGTGTCTTAATTGCTTTATAATCTGTTCTATTTATAGATGAATACGAACCATTACCATGCCAGTCAGTGTGTCCACTACATTTTCTCTAAGCACCAAAATACTCACATCTTATCACTTGTTTTGGTAAAAATGCAAGATGAAGTTAATATTGAAGCTGGTTTGCACTTAAATCTTCCCTGCCGTCAGCTCCACTGCATGTTGTGGCTCAGAAATGGCTCTCTCTGGGTTACCTGCATCATGATACATAGAGTAAATGTGCTGCAATGGCTGTAAAGTTTACGGTAAGATCACATTAGGAAAATTCATTGTTTTAACATTTCTAACTGTGGGAGTAATATTCCAGCAGGGTGTTGCTGTTTAAAATAGTACTGATAAAAGT
Organism: Micropterus dolomieu; assembly: GCF_021292245.1. Taxonomy (NCBI): domain Eukaryota; kingdom Metazoa; phylum Chordata; class Actinopteri; order Centrarchiformes; family Centrarchidae; genus Micropterus; species Micropterus dolomieu. Next base: position 28,442,737 of record NC_060171.1, on the reverse strand, counting down.
CTGCGTGTGCAAAAGTGTATGCAATAATATCTCCAAATAGGCGAAATATGAACTACTGTATGTCTCTAAAATCCACTGGAGGACCCACAAAACATGCTGGATGACCAAATTAGGCCTGTGGTGTTCAGAGTTTCATTCAACACAGTATTTTTTTAGAAACTAAGTCTGGACCTTTGCTGTCTCCCTACCTCCCATCTCTTGACTCTCTATCCCCATACGCGCTCTCTCTCTCTCTCTCTCTCTCTCTCTCTCTCTCTCTCTCTCTCTCTCTCCCTCTCTCTCTCTCTCTCCCTCCATGTCACTTCCTCACTCTCTTTCCCTGCCTCAATTGTTGAGTTTCCCCCCCCCCCCCCAGGTACACAACAACGCTTTAAACTTTAACTCTATTCCTTGGTGGCTTATGAATTAGTAAGATGGGCACCACTCCTAAGGGGAGGCTTAATAATTCAACACACACACTCAGAGTGAAAACTAAAAGTTTACTGAAACAAAGGGGAGAGAAAGAAAGAGAACAGTGTATGCGATAACACTGGGGCGGAAGTTAAAAAAGAAGAGATAATTTATTGATAAATATCACAAGGTCTGCTGAGGATAGCTCTTCCTGTTTTCCCTCCTTCTTTCTCTTGCTCCCTTCTGTCTTTTCTTTCAATCCAATATACTCCTTCCTTGCCAGCCAGCCAGTCATTTGCTTTGTGTGTTTATGTGTGTGTTTGTAGGGTTGTTATACAGAAAACTCAGCTGCCATTTGGTTCATTCTCTACCTCTACAGTATATAGAAGATAGTTCAGTACTTATCTTGCGTTGTTAATTGTAACTGTCCACTTGTAAACAGTACCTCAGTAGATCAGACATGAGACATGCCTTAGCTGTGACAAGGTTGCAGTTAATTAAGAGTCTACTCTTCAGTAATACAAAGATACATGTACTGTAGTCTCAATCATGTCCCAAAAAATTTAAGTTGTCTTCAGTTTTCTCCAAATCTTGAAACTGCTGAACATTATGTTGTCTTGAGTTTGGCACCACACTACTGGTCCCAGCAATAGACACGCCCACAACGATTCAAATTCATCTGGTATTTTGCCTAATAGGCAAATCTCAACTGGTTCGGCTCCTTGAGCTAATTTCCTTGAATTTTTGGCCTGTGGGATTATCTTAAAAGCCATCAGTCATGGTAAACATTGTTTAATTGACTTCCTCTAATAAACACTGCGTAACTTGTGCTGCATTTGTTCCTTTCCCAGTGTTTGTGCAGGCCAACAAGCTCCAACAGCACATTTTTGCCGTCCACGGCCAGGAAGACAAGATCTACGACTGTTCCCAGTGTCCACAGAAGTTCTTCTTTCAGACAGAACTACAGGTACGGCGCCTTAATCCTATCTGTGTTGTCTGGCATTAATTAGGAAATGATTGTGTGCAGGTCCTTACATGCTGCCTCACGCTATAGTAAGTAGTTTGTGTGGCTACGGAGACTCAAGTGTCGTTGATTAATATTCTAAACCCAGAAAATATGAAAATTTTTCCTGTACCTACCTGATTAGACGACCTTGTTTCTGACTCTCTTCCTTTATTCATCTCAGTCATTACACCCCTCCCTTCCTCCCTCCCTCCCTTCTTTCTAGGTGTCCACCCATCTCTCTATATACAGTAACCTTCCCCAGTCCCTCCTTCCGACTGTACTGGATCATTTTACAGAATCCCTCTATTTACTGTTCATCTCTGTATTTCTTCTTCCAACCCTTTTTCCATTCCTGTGTCCCTCCCCTTCCATCTCTCCTCATGAGGTCTGAACAGGGTTCTGGCAAGCTTCATGTCATTAGGGTCCAGACATATTATTGTGTATTTGTGTGTGTGTGTTGGTGTGTGCGTGCATGCGTATAAAGGAAAAAGAAAGGATATAAGTCACCCAAGAGTAGGTCCTGGGCCAGCTGTGGCCAGGTCTGTGATGATGTAAACCTCCCTGCCCTCTTCCATTTCTTCTCCTCTTGTGCCCTTTTGGCACCAGACTAGTGACCTGCAGAATCTACAGGTCAAACATCAGCCCTGTTAAAGGTGAAATTCTTTCACTTTCTTTCATGCTGTTGCCTGCTGGACTGACAACTTGAGGTGGGTGTTAAAGACGGCATAGTCGGAGTAGAAGATTGTGTGAAAGTCTCCAGTTCATTTGAATCCACAACTAAAATTGGAAACTTGAGCCAGAGGAATAATACTAGTTCTGGGCTCATGATTAATTATGCTTACAATACAAACATGTTTGTAACGCATCTCTTCCAGTGTGCAGCTCTCTTTTGAGGGGAATTTAATTTATTTCACTGTCAACCAGGACAGGCTCAACCCTACAAGCCATAGACAGATGACAAACTGATCATTAAGTCACATTAGCAGAGTATCTCCAACTACAATGCATTTTCTGGGTTACTCCACTACAAAGTTGACAAAACATATAGTTAATTACTAAAAAACAAAACAAAACAAACTAAAAACCCAACCCTGCTATTCAGGTGATGTTTGTCAAAGCACCACAGCCATCATTGTGTTTGAGACTCAGAGCAAACTCTGCTTGGTCGTGTTTTTAGTTTTGAACCTGCATATACCATGTTGATCACAGTCTGCGAATACAGTATGTCTGCTCTTATTGAAAATTGCAGCTCATAGGATATCCCGTGTTCAGTTTTGTGGGATTTATTTCTACACCAGATGGACCCAGGTCAGCATGCTGGAATTTTCCTGAGCTGTATTTCACATGTTGGTGAAAAGTTGCTTTTGGAAGCTCATTGTTAGTGCAAGAACTATTGACAGGGCATTAATTCAACTGAAAATAAATGTGGAATCTTATAGTTTGTCCAATAAACCATCTTTGGCCATAACCTTGCAGTGTAAAACTCAGAAAGATAGAGTCGAGTTTGTAGATAGTAATATTGACGCCTTTTCAGTAGTTTGGTTGATAATAGCACAAGGCTTTCACTCTATAATAAGGGCTTCATTCGACGGGTATAAAATAGGAGGAGTGACTGGTGTGCAGGCTGTTGTCAACAGAGATTTAGACAACAATAAAAGATAGAAATCCTACATAAGAAATTCTACCAGGGATTATTTGAATTTACGAAAAGCCTGCCCCAGCCACCACACACAAACAGACCCACACACACAAAGTGGCAGTGATGTAGGGCCGAAGGTGGTGGGCATATGGCTGGCCAGTCCATTTAACAGCAGGGTGACTGCTGGACCCTGTCGGTTAATGTCCACATACAGGCACCACTCACACCTCACACACTCACCTCCACATAAAGGCACAGTGGATGCCACACACAAACACCTCCACTGCCCCTGTACACATCCTCCATCCCAGATGACTCCTCTCCTGTTGTCCGACCAGGTCACAACATCTTTATAGACTGATGAATAATAATTGGTTGGATACATCAGTGTTATGTTTGGATTCAAAAGAACGCTCTCTCACACTGCAGGCCCAGTTAAGGTCTGCTTTTACTTTTTTATTTACATTAATACATTGTAAACTTCAACAATCAGCGTTCTTAGTTCAGGGTGGAGTCACAGGAAGACAAACTACACAGTGTACTGTAAAATCCATTGTAAAAAGTGTAACAATGCCAATTTAATCAGTATGTTAAATTTAAAGAAATTTGAAAAAAAGCATTCACCTGTTGTCAAAACATTTTTTAATACTATTGACTACACCTCATCACATCAAGCTACTTGTAATACACATTTTGTAGGATTATCTGAGGGGGAGCAGAGTTTGATCAGGTCAGAAGAGCTTAATTCTGTTGTTTTCATTCCAACTAAGTTGAGCTCAGTTCAACTTATTTCCTCCCTCAGCTCCTTACACTTCCTCCTCTTTGGCTGCTACACTGTGGCTATATCCGTCTTGTTACTCGTTGGTCCTGGCCCAAGTGTGTGTGTGTGAGAGAGAGTGTGTGAGAGAACTTGCAGCCCGAGCCTGACCTGCCACAGCTCCATTGCCCCATGGGAGGGCTCTCTAAGTGGGCTAGACAGAAAGGCTGACTGGGGGAGATGGAGAGCTACAACCGTGGAGGTTAATGCTACTGCTAGCTGTTATCGCGAGTGTGTTTGTGTGTGCGTGTGTGTGTGCATGCATCTGCCAGAGAATGGAATGGGGTAATTTGTGTGTTTTAATGAGGTGCGGATGGATGAAGAAGGCTTGTTGGCCAGCTAGAGAAGGCTTTGGCCTCTTTCAACCCCTCAGAGGGGCCATATGATGTCCAGCTCACTCTCTCTTTCTCTCTCTCTCCATCTCACACACACACACACACACACACCCAAGGGTCACCGCTGCACGGACACATCACTGCATCATCCCCTCTCCCTCCTGACTGCACTCTTTCCATCTCCGTCTCTCCCTCTGCATACAAAGACCATCGCTTTCTCTCCACCACCCTCTCAGTCATTTGCCTTCACCTCTCTATCCATCTCTTACACATACACTTACACAATTTTCACTTTCTCTCTTCCTGTCTCTCTCCCTCCTTCTCGTTCTGTCTTCCTCCCTCTCTCTGACTCCCTTCGTCTGTCCCTGAAGAACCAGCCCCTATGCATATTTTAGCCCCTCTCCTCTCTTCCTCTCTTCTGTGCCTCTCCCCAGTGCCCCATAAATAGTGCAGACGTAAGCTGGTAAATAAGAGATGTTTTGGGGTGTGTGTGTATGTGTGTGTGTGTGTGTGTAAATAAGAAATGCTGTGGCCCTGATCAGTGAGGTCCTTCTGGATCTCTCTCTGCCTTTACTCCCAGACTTCACACACGGCTTTGCTCATTCCCTCTGTTTTAGTTTCTTTCTCTCGTTAGCAATTAGCATGACAGCGGAAACCGTTTTAGATATAGGCCTGTTTAAGAGTGCATTATGTAACCAGTATCCAAATATCTACAGCATGTACTGTTTTATGGTCTTTGGAGACAGTGTTTCCCTCTTGTAGAAGTATACCTAGTTTGACTCAGTCATCCAGCTCTATATCAGCCCTGGCTCTCTCCCATGTTACATTCCCTGACAGACTTCTTGATTTTCACATTCTTTTTAAGCCTCCAGGGGGTGCTATACTGCTGCTTCTGCCCTCAATGCTTCCTCCAATCCCTCGCTCCATCCATCACTCTTGCACTCCTCCCCAGTCATCCCTTTTTTTTTTCTGCCTTTGCGTCTGTTGTGCTACACAATTTCCTTTAGCACTGGTAAATATTTAAACACTGCTAGATGGGTGGATTGCTGGTCAGATGAATAAATGGATGGGGGGGGGAGGCGTTTGTTTGTTTGTGTGTTGATTCCCTCCACCGAATCTTCCTCCTTCCCCTGTGTCCCGGCGGTGTTGAATATTTGAGAGTTGTGCGCACACACAACCACAAAGACGAGCAGGATTAAAAGAACATGTACAATAGTGTACGCACATGATGGATGAAGGGATAGACGGAGAGATTACAGTATGTTTTAACACAGTTGGAACACTTCCCAACATCAGAGCTACTACTCAGTAACAATTGTAATTTGTATTCAGCCAGTATGTAGTTATCTCCTCAGCCGTTACTGTATGTTGTAGGTGTACCTGGAAAATTAAAAAAACATTTAAAGCTTTTCCCTCAGAGCTAAAGTAATGAATAAAATCTTTATTTTGGTAGTTAATGCAGAGCAGACTGCGGTTGGGATCAGGGTTGGGTGGGTGTGTGTGTGTGTGTGTGAGAGAGAGAGAGAGAAAAAGAGAGCTGTGGTTAGTAGTCTGTCTGTGAATAACGTTGTCTTTGTCTTTCTCTGAATCGAAGAGCCTCACTGTCTTCCTCTAACTGAATTATGGAAAGGTATGTAGCCTATGTGGCTGAACTGGCAATAGGGCTTTGTATGTGTGTGTGTGTATGTGCGTTTGCTATTGTCTGGGTGTTGCAGTCAGTTGTGAGTGTTGTGTCAAGTTATAGTTTGTAGTCTCAGATCCATATATCCCTTGGCGCTGTGTGTGTGTGTGTGTGTGTGTGTGTGTGTGTGTGTGCGTACACGTATATGAATTTGATCCGTAGATCCCTGTGGCGTTCCAGGGGAGCGCACTCAGCTGCCCCACCGCTCACTGGGAGATTCTCTGTTATTAGAATGGGGACCTGGGATGCGCGCACGCACACACTCACACACACACTCTTACCTCCCTGAATCCCTGGACTTGAAGGTATTTGCAGCAGGGGAAAGAGAGACAGAAACAAAAAGAGATTCAAAACAAAAGAGAGAGGTAGCGAGACATACTGAGAGAGACTGCAAGCCAGCCCTACCTGGTACAACAGCTACCATTACCACAGTACCACAGCTACAGCCATTTCTAGTGTTACTAGAAGTACTGCTTATTTTACAGGGCTACTAATTTAAAACAAACTTGATTATGGAAGTAATTGTACAAAAGGCATAGAACACAAACAAATCATTAAAACTGTAAAGGGTAATTTTTCCATTGCATCTAACTGTCCTTAGTCTTGCCCAGTTTTTCCCCCTCTGGCCACCTAAGGAAAAATTGCATACAAATTGTGTCCGTAGCTGTTAACACTGTTATGACTTTTGTAGTATTCATTGTTCAACACTGTGAATGCAAAGCACATTCTGTTCACGTTAGGGTTTGGATAGAAGAAAGAAAATCTCAATGTGGGACCATTTAATCATCCAGAAATATTATGTTTATATGCGTGTGTACACCTCTGCGTGTTTGCATTTATGCTTTGAGGAACCAGAACACAGTAAAAAACATACACAGTGGGTCTCAGTGAGGGAGAAGACAGAGGGGAAAAAAAAAAGTCGAAAGAAGTAAGTTTTGCTTTGATGTAAAGTGGAGGAACAAACGGGCAGGATGCAGAGAGACAAAGACGGACCGATGGAGACAGAGATAAGCAGAATCAGGGGCAGATGCAGAGGAATTACACTGTATGAGCCAACACCTGGAGGGCTTCTAACAGCTTGGACCGTGTTCCTGTCATTTGGTGTGTGTGTGTGTGTGTGTGTGTGTGTGTGACAGGTGAACAGAGGCAATGTGTCACAGAACAGGACAGACTCTGCGTGGTGTAGTGTTCTGTCAGCCCTGTCATACAGATATGGGCACGGCACACAATAACACACTACATCTCATCACAACAGTTGAAAAACACAAGTCATTCATTTATTTGGCTCTGTGTAATAATTCTCGAAAGTATCTGTGTTAATGTTTTGTCTGACTTTTGACGCTTCTGACACTCATCATACAAGCATACATTTATTGTCTTGTATTGTACCTTTTAACTCAGTGGTTCAGTCCTTTTTTAAAATGGAGTGGCTTCTTGCAACCCATCTTCAAAGGGTGAAAATGTCTATGGCTGCAACTATTATTTTCATTATGAAATAATCTGCTGAATATATTCTTGACTAATTTTTTGTCCTATAAAATGTTAGAATATACTGAAAAACTTCCAACAAAAATTTTTAGAGCCCAAATGGATGGATTCAAATCTGAAAATATTCATGATCGAGATGCTGAAACCAGAAATGTTTTGGCATTCGTGCTTAATAAAATGATCTAAACAATTATGCAGTAATCAAAATAGTTGCAGTTTATTCTCCAACAACGAAGCAATGAATTGTTTCAGCTGTACATACTCCATGTCTATGTATTTCAACCAAGTCAGACAAACAATTTAAGTTATTTTAGTAATTGTTACAGGTCTTTTAGTGCAAAGGTTTAGAGGACCTTCTCAGAAAATGAATCTAATTCTGTGAACCATGTTTTTCTTGATCTCTTAATCAGTGCTTCCTCTGTTGAAAATTTTAATGATAGAAGGGAATGACACAACTAAAAATACATATCCTCATGGTTTGGCTGGCACATTCTTCAGGCAGACGCATGCACACAGACACTTCTACTGTGTCACTGCTCTTTCTATTCCTCCCTCACTTGATGTATCAACCCAACTCATACTTCTTTCCTCCTTCACTCATCCATCTTTATGTTAGTGCTCTCTCTGTTTTTCTTTCTGCCAGTTGAGGGTGCACGGTAATCAAAAAAAAACCTGGCACCCTATGGGGATTGGGCGTGTGCAGTAATATGACAGTGACACGGAAAGCCAGCACGCTCTGCTGAATTGTGTGCTTGTGTGTGTGTTGAGTGGGTCATGTCTGTGCATTTATTTGTACATCTGTAACCTTTATTTGCATTTTTTATTTGTCTGCCTGTCATTTTGCATTAGTGTGTGTGTGTGTGTGTGTGTGTGTGTGTGTGTTTGTTGCTTGCACAAATTTTATACATTCAGCGTCCTGCCTGTATTTATACAAGTGTGTTTTTGGATGCTTGTGTATATGTTTGTCTGTCTTGTCACCCATGTCTGCAGGCTCCAGTCTCATCTGGCACTCAGCTTCACAGTCTACAAGGACCACATTGCTCGGTCCTGAGAGTACTCTCTGTCTGTGTGTGTGTGTGTGTGTGTGTGTGTGTAGGGGGGGGGGGGTCATTCATTTTTTGAATATACCCACATTTTTCTCTAATGGTGTGACTCAAATGTGTCATGTGGCGCTCAGGAATGATCGGTTATTTGTGCTGGAGGTGAGATCATTTCCTATTTTGTGTAACGGCTTCCAGCGGGGAGCCCTCGCCTACGCTGTGAATCTGGTGTAGATCCATGCGTGTTTGCCTTTGACATTGTGCTTGTGTATGTGTGTGTGCGCCCTTCATGCTGTGAGTGTATTTTGGGTTGTGTTTACTGGTCCAAACCTGGCTGTTCGGGCCAGTAGCAACAGGAGAGGGGAAGTCCCCTGGGAGAAAGAAAGGGAGGGAGCACTCCAAACAGGACATGGTCAGAGAGGTCATTGTGAGAAAAGTAGGGGTCATTGTGACTTGGCTGGAAAGGTTTTGGATCGATGATTTGATCATACATAGAGTTCCATTTGTGATAAGAGAAAGAGAGATGATGGGGAGAGACAGGGACAAAGACAGGCAAAGAGAAATGGAGGAGTGGGAGGGGAGCAGGGAATACGTGTCGGTGGGATGTTAAGGGCAGGGGGTGCGTTTATTTTCGATCTGCTCCCGAGGCAGCATCCTGTCCTGGATGGGTGGGGCTAAAGACAAGCCAGGGAGCAGAGGAAGAGGGCTAAGACAGCCCATCTGCTAGTCCCAGACACACACACACAGACACACACACACACACACAGACATAGACACGCTCACTGTTGGAAGAGTGTCAACTCTGAGCTATAAATACTCTGAACCCAAAGAAGACCACAAGGCGACAAAGGTGATTTTTCATTTGGTGTTAAAAACGGCAGTGGAGATGGGGCACACGTTCTCTCTCTCTCTCTCTCTCTCTCTCTCTCTCTCTCTCTCTCTCTCTCTCTCTCTCTCTCTCTCTCTCTCTCTCTCTCTCTCTCTCTCTCTCTCTCTCTCTCTCTCTCTCAAGACGCACACATCATTTGGACCACCTCCAATTACCCCCACATACACACACTTGTCAAGAATTCACGTACTGACAGACGCTCGCTGATACATGAAGGTAGCACACACACACACACGGCATTGTTCCAACAGCAGTGCTTCCTCTTCCTGTGTCTGTTAGAGACGTGGCACCTACATTTCAAGGTGTAGTTGTTAAGTTTTCATGTTTGTGTGTTCAAGTAACTGAGACAAAGTTATCTGCTGTCCTACTGACTTGGCCCACAAACAAGGTCATCGCCATGTGCGTCAGTGGCAAAGTCTGGTTGTTCTCATTCTTATTTTACTCTAATCTGATCTTTCAAGATGAGGGTTTTTGTGGGGTTTTATTTATTTTTTTCCGTCCAGATGGCGCATGCAAACAGACACCTACGTGTTTCTGCTGCACAGATGAAGCTGACCAGGCATAACACTGATCCTGTCCATGCCCATACCATCACATGTGTATTAAAAGTGACAGTGGTGCTCCTCCACCCCTCTAAAACACAACCATCAGCATCATCACCACAACACAAATGCACACGCACACATTTAGTGTGTAATGTAGTAGATGGCAGAGAAGAGCAGGACAAGGCAGATTAGATTTTCTCTTATCTCTATCTCTCGGTTTCCTCTGTCATACCCTTCTCCCTTTCCCCATGAGACTGTGTGTGTGTGTGTGTGTGTGTGTGTGTGTGTGTGAGTGAACTATTATGTATTCTAGTCTTTGCATTTTGTCTTGGCATTGTGTGTCTGTGCATGCATGTCCTCTTAGCTGCGAGTCCAAGTCTGTGAATGCATTCCTGTGTGTGTGCGCGTCTGGCAGTTCTGTGCACGAGTAATGCGACAGGGCCATATTTCCCCTGGGCCCAGGGCTCTGCAGGCTTTAGCCTTGCTCTCTCTAAGCAGTTTAGGAAAAACAATGACAGGCCTCTGTATTGACTGGTCTGGCCTGGTTTGGCCTGCAAAGATGGGGCTGTTCTCACTACAGCACACACACACCCTCTGCTATGAAAAGAACAGTAGAAACATGGTGAGATGAAGTTCACACTAGGGTTCATGTTCATATTTATTTAATTTAGGCCTTATAGGAAGTGAGTTTGAGAAAACAACACAATCCCTATTGATGCCCCAAGTTTGAGGAGGCTGTTTGTTTAACAGAAATAAATACACTTCCCATTTGAATAAGTACACAAACGAATACAGCAGAAGGCAGTAGAATACAATACAATGCATACCAACAATGGCTGCAACGTCATATTGAAGCTATCCTGATTCTTGTGTTCGTACCATAAATCTTCACATAGAGGTTGAAGCTTTTCATGTCTCTGTTGAAGAGGGAAACACATTTGTATTATCTTTTTGTAAAAAGCCTTCCTGTTGTTGTTTACTCTCAATGCAAATTCTTTTTCACATTAAAACACCTCCAGAAGACACATAATCCCTTGGCTTTGCTGGAAGGCTTTTATTGTGAAACATCTGCAGTTGTGGTGTTTCATTAGAGGCAGCTTGGTTTGAGAATTTGACCACACTAATTACAGGGCTAGAACAACACTAAACAGTCTTCTCTTATTCCGCCGCTTCACTCTCTTCTCCTCCCTCTGTCACGCCATTTTATTCCTGTAGAATATATCAATTACTCTGCTGTAGAGCAGATGTCACACTGTGACACACACACAAACTCACACACACTTCTGATCGATTGCACTGCTGCATAATCAATGCCAAGCTCCCCAACAACAACGTAAATGAAGAGAAGTAACTGGGAGGTGTCAGGGGGTGTGTGTGTGTGTGTGTGTGTGTGTGTGTGTGTGTGTGTGCTCGCGCGCCTGTGTGTGTGCCATATGAAGTGTGTAGCGTGGCGGGCTGTTATCCATCCGTCCATTACTTTCCACTCTCATCCCCCCCTCTCATCTCTATCCCTTTCTTCCTCTCTCCCCTTTCCTCTCCTCTGGGCTATTTCCAGCAGTCCACTGCAGCGCCGCGAGCTCCTCCGGGGAGTGGCCGCAGCCTCCCTCCTTCCATTCCTCCCTCCTCTTCCTCTGTCCTTCCTCTCCATCCCTCGCTCCGTCTACAAATCAATACGGCAGCAGCAGGACCCAAAGAACCTGAGGGAAAACACACACTCTCTCTCTCTCTCCCTCTCCTGTCTAGTTTCTTCCTCCCTATTTCCCTTTTTTCCCTTCTTGCAGTCCTTCCACTACTGGGTCCTTTTTACTTTTTTTTTCTCGCCATTAACACTTCTAATGCCTCATATATGACCTCAGTGGTTAGAGGTCATGTAAGGGGCAAGTTTGTAATGACGAAAGCCAGACATGGATGCGGGTCACATGCACTGGACAAAATCCTCTCCTCCCCTTCCCTATGTCTCCTCTCCTCTCTTTTCTTCTCTTCTCCTCTCTTCTCTTCTCCTCTCCTCTCTCCTCTCCTGTTTAAGGTGGTCACATAAAGAGGAATGAGCCTGACCTCTTCTGGCGATGTGAGGAAATGCAGCCAGTTAGCTTGCGGATGGAGCAGGGAGGCTGAGGATGAGAGCAAGCGAGAGAGAGGGGAGGGTTTTCTATCATAACGGGGTCAGTGGCTCCCAATGAGATCTGCTTCCTCACCAGAGAGACCTCCACACACACACACACACACACACACACAGAAACAGACATTTATTTTTCACTGTCCCGTTCATTATTTTGCTCATTTGCTCAGCCATCCCTCTGAAATCCTTTGTGTGTGTGTGTGTGTGTGTGTGTGTGTGTGTAGGACATTAATACCCTTTGCTTTCCCCTGGAAAGGCTAGCTTGGCCTCTAAAGCAGAGTGACAGACACTCTCATACACGGTCGTTCAGCATACACTTGCTGTCTCGCTCTGTCACACACACACACACACACACACACACACACACACACACACTGCAAAGGGCTCAACGAAACATGCACAGCAAGATAAGGGCCATAGAATGACAAATAAGTATTTATCAACCCCAAACCACGTATAATCCTTCACATTTATGTCCCCATCCACCCCTCCTCGCCTCTCTGTTCTGTTCATCCCCCTATCCCCTCCTCTTTTTTTTTTTTTTTCATTCTCCCATCCACTTTTCTTTTTTGTCCTTTTTTTTTCTATTGGTAGTGGGGCCTATCTGTGTGTGTGTGAGAGAGAGAGAGATTAATCTGAAAAAGCTGCTTTTAGTGGTGGTGAAGGGTGGCGGGGAGGGGGGGCGTTGATTGGGAAGATCTCACTGGGACTTGTGTGTATCTGTAAGTGTGAGTGTGTATGTGTGAAGAATCAGGGATGAGAGGGAAGATTTCAGAGGGGGGGTGTGTGTGTGAGAGAGAGAGAGAGAGAGAACGTTTCACAGGGAGGAAGCTGTACAGTCTGGGGAAAATGAAGAGAGAGGAGGAAGAAAACATCCTAGTGGAAATGTCTCTGATACACACTCAAATTCCCAGAGAAATCTTTCCAGCCATCTCCCCATCTTCTACACACTCACACACAGACAGTATCTCCCCAGCTTTAGATGCGATGCTAGCCAAGTTCCAAACCAGCAAATCCAGATTATCATGAGTTCAGTTCCCCATTGCAGCTGATATGGAACAGCCACAGAGGACTGATTGTGGTGAAGTGTGTTGTTGTGTCTATGTGTTGAATGTGTGTGTGTGTGATCATGAGTGCTGAGGCCAACATGTGCATGTGTTACATTTGTGTGTAACATTCCCAACACTCCCCAAGGAGAAGCCTGTACAGGCCTATTAACTTCTATTTATGTGTGTGTATTTATCTTTCAGTAAGAAAGTTTAACATATGATTAGTTGCATGTGCGTGCGCAGTATACTGTAGACATGCCTACCTCATGTATGCACACCGTGTCTGAATCTCGGTTCCTCCACTCTAGCTTTTACCTAGAGATCTCTGCATTGGTCTGCCTTTGTGCTCTCAGTGCTGTTGTGAATTTTAATTTTGAAAAAAGGTGCATTGTGATTATGTATTGATGTGTAGCGTGCTGATGCCTTTGGAGGGATGTGTGTGTGTAGGCGTCTCTGAGGTATGGAGACGGTTTCTGTAAAATATTAATCGCAATATCAAAAGGCACGGGGGTTTCACAGATCTGAATAAACAAATCATGGTGCTAGGCTCTCACAGACAAAAAATAATACAGAACAAATACTGTATGATCTGTAATTATTTGGTTCTGACCAAATCTTGGTTCTGCTTTCATTGGATGACTAGGGTTTTGGGTGGTTTGTCAGAATGTGCAAAAAAATAAGTACATATGTCTGTCATCATCTGTTTTTTCTCACAGAAACCCATGTTGACAATGTTGTGTGTCAAATATGTTTTCCTGTTTCTCAGAATGTTTTGTGTGAGCAGTACTGTACCTACTAATTTATGTTGTAGAGCTGTCTTGTCTGCTGGTCTTGTTTTGTCTGCTTCTTTTCTTCCTTTCTATTCCTCCTCTTTCTCTTCCTTCATCAGACTATGTATAAAGCGAGGAGGCCTTGCTGTCTGTGCTGTGGGAGGCAGTTGTGTTTCTGTTCTCTTCTGTTCTTTTATTGGGTGGGGGTGCAAGTGGAAAGCACTATGCTCACGTAGCCCATTATTTCTCTCATCATGGGTTCTCACTTTTTCTCTCTATCTCTCCCTCTCCCTATCTCCCTCCAGAACCACACACTGAGTCAGCACGCGCAGTGAGACCGGGGCCCGGCAGGATCTCTCGGCTCAGCCGGGGCCCCCGACCCGGAGCCGGCAGGGGACTCCCATCTCCACATCACAGCCAATCAAAGTGTCATTTGCTACTCACATGTAAAACTCTAACGATCGCGCCACTGGGCGCGGCTATTAGGATCAGCGGGGGAAAGGAATATTAATGGGATATGCTATTAAATAAAGAAAGGAAAAAGTGGGTGAGAGAAACGGTAAGAGCTAGATGAAAGAAAGAGAGGAGTGAAAAAAGGTATTGTATGTGCAGTATTTTTTATTGTCCCTGCAAACCCCCACACCAGCTACTTCCCCATCCCCTTCTGTTTTCCTCTCCTCCCACCCATCACTCCCCAGGTCAGGCATTTTATTTTTTTTAACAAATAGAAAAGGAAAAAAAAGCAAGAAAACGACCTTTTGTTTTGGGATTTTATTAATAGATTGTAGAAAAAAGCTTCACTTTCACATCCCCTCAGTTGCTTATTGTATTTAACTTCATAGGTGCCAATTTCTTTGATTTTTCTTTCTGCCATATGCGCTTATTTTCTTTGTTTTCATTTTTGTACCTTTCATTTCTCGCCGTAAGTAGGTAATTGTGCTGTGTTGTGATTGTTTGTTTGCCAGTTGTAATATTCCTGAGTTTTTTCCCCCCAACTCTCCTTTTTATGATCATTGTTATATATATTTTTCCTTTTTGTAATTACTATGAAAAAAAGACATCAAACAAAAGTGCAGAAAACCATACAGATGTTTCTTTTTTTGGATTGGGTTTTCCAGTCTCTATGGGGCCTATAATGGTTATTGTAAAAATGAATATCATCGATTTTAGTGCGTCTGGTCAATGACTGCTTTTTAAATGTGAATTAACCAGATTGCAATAATCTAGTACAGAAAAAAAAGATAAAACAAATAAATAAATGACAAATAAAGAATTTCTGTGTGGTGTGCATTTATTCATAAGAAATGAGTCTATGAGCTTGCATGCATATCCACTGAAGTGGCATCAGTCACCAATATCTCTAATATTTATTTATTTATTTTCCAAGTCAGATGGAAATTCTAATGAGGGTGAAGTGATGGTCACAATGAAGGATGAACACCCGTAAGTTCAGTTAAGATTTTAAAGAGCAAGGCTTTTATATAGCACATTTTATGCACAAAGGCAGTTCAAAGTGTTTTACATAATGTATTAAGAACATCAGAAGAAATTCTAGCTATATGTGGTTCCTAACATGGGCGTTAAGACCCCTCTATGGGCTCACAAGATGACTAATGGGATATCAATGTAAAATCTGTCTTCAGACCTCTAAAGCAACATTCAAAATCTGCAAAGAAAAAAAAACATTGCACATTACAGCACAGTGGAAGTCTTCATGACCACTCCGTCCAGTGTTTATGTCACTGCAGTGTAAAGCCTTATGTACATCTACATTATTAAATACCTGTAAGCAATACTACCCCAGCAAGTAGGACCAACACACACCGGTAACACGAGATAACTCACCAAAGAGTGCACTGGAGTCAGGGAAACTGAGAGACATCCCTCTTTAGATCACAGTATCGGGTCAATTTCAGATGTCTCATGCCTTCCTATACAAAGATACACCCATGCCCAAGTGTAAGCTTTGATGCACAATTACTGTGGAGGTGACAGAAAATGAAATTTAATGTTGACCAATTCACTTGCTGCTGTGTGAAGAATCCAGGTGGCATTGCACAGTCCTGATTCTAACAATTGTTAAGCAAAATTCTTTCATCTCCACAGACTATGTGTCATGAGCCCTGGGACTGTGCTGCTAGCCAGTCATTATACCCAGGGACTCCTATCACAAGGTAAATGATCACACTTTGCCACAATCATCTCAGAATGTATCTGCTGATGATTGTGATTTTTAGTGGAGTGTGTTCTCAGTTTCACTCATGTCAGTAAGACGTTCATCTTATGTCGCATCAGCCAACAATCAATGCTGTAAGTAACTGAAAACAAATGGAAAATAATAATGTTAATAATAACAGATTTCTATAATAGTGTATATAACAATAATTCAGTCTAACCAAGTGCCTTGCTTAGCTTAAAAATCTCTTTCACAGGCCTGTTCTAGCCAAGATAACAGCAGCACAAAAACATATATTTCAGACTTATAAATATAATTTTAAAAAAGAATATGAAGTGGATAAACAGTACTGAGATTACAGGAAAAAATTCAAAATTGACAAACAAGCGCAGTCAGTGCACCATTAGGCCTACTGAAGAATATAAAAAAATGTATACTATATTTTAATGTTTTAAAAATTAAATGAATTAAGTAAAGGATGAAATAGATAACCCTGATGATGAGATCAAATAATTTAAAATAATCACAACTTAGCAAACATGTTAAATAGTTTTTTTCCCCCTAGTTTGGTGTGGACCTTAGTAATGCATATCAGATATCAGTTCCAGGAGTGTAAACGGTAGTTTCTTGTTCGCAGTTGTTGAAATTGAAATTCCATAAAATTGCCCAAATATGGAAGTAAGATTTCCAGAATTCTCCGAAACACAGCCTTGATGTATCATCATCTCTGCAAATTGTTACAGCTAACGCATTAACAAGCAACTACATACTTACACATCCAGCAGACACAGAGCATCGGAAACATCCCATTGAACATGCCTGTGGCCTGATGAATGTAAGGTTTAGTGGATCAAACAGATGTTCACATCTGGTATGAATGAGCAATGAGACTTTGAGCTAAATGCTAACATTCTCACAATGATAATGCTAGCATGTAAATGTTTAGCAGGTGTTTCCCATGTTCACTTGTTCTTAGATTAGTGTGTTAGCATTCTAACATTTGCTAATGACATTACACACTGTACAGCTGAGGCTGATGGGATTGTTCATATTTTTTTTCAGAAACCAAACAATTGGACAAATTGGAATTTTGTGGTGGTAAATAAAAAATATGGGATCACCAATCCATTCTGATGGGGACATGAATGTGTCCCAAGTTTTATGGCAATCCATGAGACATTTCACCTTAAAGCCACATATGTTGTTCTCTTGGTGGTGCTAGAGGAAAAGTCAGGATCACCAAAATCAGTACGATCCATTGTCTGGGAACCATGAATGTCCAAATATTGTGTAAATCCAGGATATTGGGTCAGGATAAGTGAAATGTTTGACATGCTGGAGGTGCCAGAGAAAAAGCCGGGAGATCACCAATTAAAATTCATCCCCAGGGTGTCATTATTTATAGTACTACATGTTGTGCCGATCCATGCCGTAGATGTTGAGATATTTCAAAGGAGAAGTGAAAAGTCTGACTGGTTGCTGGTGCTAGAAGAAAGGTCAGGGAGTCACTGAAGCCATTAGGATTTGTATCGGCATGGCTAAAAATATCACTTAAGTGACCAACCCACTTCCCCCATAAGGAAGGGATCTATTATCTGGCAGTATGAATAGGTGGTATGATTACTGCAAGGAAAAGCTGTTTCATATGGACACATACTGGGAAAAGTGTGAACCTACACTTTAAGTTGCAAACAGGGAAATGGGAATAGGAAAGATTGTGAAGGATTGTCATCATGGTTATGTGTTGACTGATAATTAATTAGAAGACTAAAACTAAGATAAACTCTTAGTAGCCTACTTAATGCCAGCTCCACTGGTCGTGGTTTTTATGGCTCACTACTATACTGAGATGTACATTTTTGCAGTGTGCAACCTTCTGTTTCTGCAGTATCTGCGAGTCTGGCCAGCTGAGTATTTGCAGCAGCTGAGAGCGTCCCTGCCAGAAGGCTGTTGCTACGAGGTTACACTTGCAGTACAGTGTAACCTTTCCTCTGCATGCTCACATATGGTATGTCTTGTGTATTAACAGCTCCATAACCACTGGTTCCGAGGTTTTCTGCAGAGAATACAGCAAAACATGGCTTACCCTTCAAGCACATGGTCTTTGGGTTCAAATAATACAGTTAAATATGTTCTAGAAATTAAATTGAGTTACTCTCACTTGCAAACACAAGAAGACTGATTATTTGGTACCACTTCCACTTTTTATCAGAAGTGTAAAATGCTGACGGTCCCTTCAGCTGACGTGACAGTTGAACTGGACGCGGTAGTAAAGTTTGTTGAACGGCAACAGCTAAGGGTACGAAAAAGCCTCACAGTCTGTAATGTGAACACGTCTGCAAGTAGTCTTTGTCAGTCACAAACTAACAGCGGGGTCACGACAGGGAGTCTGCATCGCTTAAAACCAAGTAGGTCTGTGTGTCAGCGTCGGTGTATTTCCGGGTGGCATGAGGCTGCTCCATCCCAGCTAGCATCATCACTTGGTTCATCCTCCCTCCTCCATCCAGCCACAACAACAGCTACCGCGAGGCCGGGACACAGTGACCGAGACAGATTTCTAATTGATGTCTAATAGCTGAAAGCCAGAGCGGGGGGCAGCGGGCAGGAGTTATGGCGGCTTCGCTTCTCTCTGAGACCGACATCAGGCACCGGTCCATGGCGGAGGAGGATCCGAACGGGAATGAGCACGGGGCGGCTGCACGCAGCGCGGAGCCTCGCTGGGGACCGCAGCACGCCGGGGCCCGACAGCTAGCGAGGCTCTACTCTCCCGGTGAGGGCGTGTTGTCGTTGTTTAGTGTCATTGTTGTTGTCACTTGCTTTGTCGGTAACGGCGCTAAGAATGAGACGTGCTGCTCTGCAGCAGAGGCCAAAAGCCACAGTGCGACATAAGTGGTGGAGCTGCTGCTGCTGATGGTGACGATATAGACACTCCTGGTAACAAACTGTTTGATGTGCCATCTATGATTAAGCACCATATCGCACGTGTGGCTGAACATACTGTAGTCTGCAATCTGGTGTCATATAATCTGTTGTGAATTATTGCATTAAACAGTGTGAAGACGTAATTTGCAGTTAAAAGGAGGATTTTCAGTGTGCAGCTTACTGAAAAGCCTGTTTGTGTATGAAATATTTTGGTTCTTGATATCTGCTGGACTAACAGTAAGCAAAATACAATGTTCTAAACACCATTATCACTTAGTTATTCTTTCTAGATGGAGATTAACTTTTAACTCAAAGTAGACCTCCACAGGATATTGTAGGAGGCCTCTGTAAAGTTATAGCTCGTCCTGGGGTCTGCATGAATTGACCTACATAGAAGACTTCTATAAGTAGTAAAACTTAATGCTCAGTGTCTGAGTTTGGGGCATGTATTACAAACCCCAATCTTGGGGCACCCTCACATCCTTTGGCGCTGATAATGAACCTCAACATTTGGTTCATGGCTGGGGAACTTGGTTGTATGTCGTTCCCCATCTCTCTCACTTTATTTCCTCTCAGCTCTCTGTAATAAAGCGGGCACTCCAAGATCAGTATCAGAGTACCTCTCAGCCTGCGAAAGCTATTGCATAGTGTCTTCTTTGGCTCTGGAGGGAGCTTATCTAAAGTATGGAAAATAACCCTGATGATGTCATTGAGGTTGTCTTGGCTTGGGCTTGGAGACAAAATATTTTTTACAGAAAACCGTTGTGAAAAAAATTGGGGATTTAGACTTGGTTTAGACTGTAGGACTGTGTACGATCTGGTGTTTTTGGAGCTGGACCCATTCTAGGAATACATACGGGTCTTGCAAGTCCCCCAACTTTATGAAAGTACTATAATGAATTGGTGCAATACCCCTTTGCCATTTGGATAACAGATTGCCTAGCCCAGTCAAGTGCACAGTGTGTTTGAAATGCCCCTAGCATTTGAAGTCATGTACATCAGGTAAAGGCCCTTACTCCCACAGGATTGACAGGCAAGTTTTTTAGATGCTAGTGAAGTTGTTTCCTTCAGCTCGGAAAGCCATTTAGTGCTAGGACAAAATCAATGTATGTGACACAGTCTACAGCAGTTATCTTCATCCAGTCCTTGGGGTCCAGAGTGTTGCTGGTTTTCTTTTTTCCCTGCTAGTTTAAATTCACCTGGCATCCCAGTCCAAATAAGTCTCTGATTAGGTGTCTAGAATGAAAACTGCCTGGCTGAATTAAAAGTAAGCAGCAGTCTGGACCCGGGAGACAAAATTCAGGACCACTGGTGCACAGGCTAAAAATGCTTTAATAAAATGACAGTGGTTGTTATTGTTGGCAGAATTGCTTGCCTCCATCACAACAAATTGTTACTACTGCATCATGACATTGATGCCTCACATAGTAGTGTGCATTGTAATCATCAGTGTTCCCTCTATATGCATTCAACAGCGCTGCTGCTAAATTATCAGTGCTGCTGATTTAACCTGCCAAGTTGGGATGGGGGAGGATTATAAATCTAACCCCACACATGGCCACGTTTGTCTTTATGTAAAAGTGTGTGATTAGCTAACTCAACGGCGTAACATCCACTAGGGGCGTCCACTTTTCAAAATCCTGTTTTTGTCCTCCCCCCACCTTTTTTAATCCAGTAGAACACTCTGTTATTAAAAGGCATGTATTTTGAGTTACAGTGAGAAGAAAATAGTTTAGCGGCTCATCAACGTTAGCACTCCTCCACTGATAAACACGGCATTAGCTTTGTGGCTAATTTAGCAACGGGCAGTGTTAGCTGCTGTAACGTTACGTGATTTTAGAGAATATTTAGAAGTGATGAACTAGGGACAAATGTGGACCGTTCGCTAGAACTGATACACTGTTTCAAAAATAAATGTACAACCACGTTAGCAGCGTAGCTTTAAACACTACCGTAACATTAAACTGCTGTGAGCTGGGAGGAAGCAGGGAGAGTGACAAACGGGAGGGTTAGCAAGTCATGAAAGTGATTGCGGCTGTTTTTATTATAATTATTTAAGTCATGTAATTAACGTGACAAAAGACTGACTCACCGCTAACACAGCCCTCTGCGTGTTTCTACATGCTGCAGGCTGGCACCGGTAGACTGCGGTCAGCCGATTGTTTTCTTCTGTGGTTTTTGTGATGAGGCAGTGTAGTTAACAGCTGCAGTGCGCCCTCTGGTGGGCAACACCCATGACATTAGTGAAGTATCTGAATCTATGTTTCTTTTTTATCTGCTGTTATAAACGGCCGATGCCGATTGAATGCAATTAGCTCATATCTGCCGATAATATCGGCCGCCCGATAAATTGCTCGGGCTCTAGTTTTCATAACTTTAGATTGAGCCATTTCTATCTACAAACACCGCGGGTCCTCTAACATCGACGTCACCATGTTGCGGCGCCATGTTTCCACAGTAGCCCAAATGGACAAACGTCTCTACAGAGCGCGTTTTGTCCATATGTTCAATACGTACGAAGAACAAGCAAGAGAAGTGAAGTGAAAATTGGTCAAATGAAATCCCACCCGTATTATTTAGCACAAGAGCTGACGGAGCGTGTCGGCCACTGTAGCTTCTCCTGCGCCCTTAGGGTGAGCGGTGAGGGATGGTGCATTCATGTGGTGTCGGAAACATGGCGGCCCGCCACAGTCTAATTAGTTCCGCCATAGTTTCAAAATGAAGCGAAAATATTTTTATACTTTTTTTACTAACAACAGCAAGACCACTAACGTTGTGTTTTGCTCCGCTGCTCCCCGCCTCTGTAAGCTCTCACTCACACACTTTGGCATCCGAATCGAGACAACCACTTTTCTTTTGATGTCACTACGGTAGCGTTATGGATTTGAACAGCTTTTCTGGTGTTTCCACTGTCAGCTAGCCGCAACTAAATTTGGAGTGAACACATATTCAAGCCTTTATGGTAATTGCAGTGAACCGGAGCAGCCGACAGGCAGGGTAACGACATTATTCTTTCATTTTCTCCCTTTGCAAAGACGAGTGTCAAAGTATGAGAGTCCTACATATATATATATATATATATATATATATACACACACACACACACACACACACACACACACACACACACACACACACACACACACACACACACACACACACACACACACACATATATATATATATAATGTATGTGTGTGTGTGTGTGTGTGTGTGTGTGTGTATATATATATATATATATATATATATATATATATATATATATATAAAAAGCTGACGCACTTCAGTACCTCTGCTGGAAAAAAATCTCAGGGGAAACAATAGGACACCCCTCCCTGCTGTCTGTTTTGTTTGTTTCAATCATTATCTGTATGTCCCAATTAGCTGCTTTCCAAAGGATAAAAGCTGACTAGTTACACATTCTTAACCAATCTTTCCTGCGTGAACTTGGTCAACGTTTCTCTGGGTTTTAAATGTATCATATGTGTATTCCAAGATATATGTGTCACTCTTTGCTCTCGTTAGACATCACAGTTCACCACCAGCATTTATTGGCTGTCAGTTGGTTTTGATCAAATGAGGGCTCAGAATAGCGAGATGGAAAGCAAAATTTAACCAACAAGATAAATTGAGCCATTTTATCACTGTAGATAAATAGATTTTAGCGTTGTGATGGAAGGCACACTGTGCCTCAGTCCTTAGCAAAGAAAACCTGTCTTACCAGTTGTGCATCAAGCTGGACTGTTCCACATTTCGCCTGACCATCTGCCCTGCTTCTCACTTCACTGAGTATTTTAATTGCTCTAGTCTTACCATATTGGCCACTTGTTAACACTTTCTAGGGAAGGAAAAATGATCAGAGAAAGGTTTGCACCTCTGTAACTGCATTATTGTGAAGTTCATAAGGGCACAGCATGTGTCACTAGGTTGGCACTTAAATCCAAAGCCCTTACAGCACTATCAGTGTGTTCATGTTAACCAACCACTAACCCTGGTGGTGTGTCTCTGTACTCACTGAGCTGAAAAGGAACTTATGACCTGACTGGTGAACAAGACTTTATGAAACTTTATTTTCATTTAACCTCTGTCTGAGTGCAGACCGTCACAGAACTCACACTGTGAGTAAGTGAGTCACCTTCGTCATTGATGGAATTGGATCTGCACTATTATTCAGTGCCATTAAATTAGTGAGATAACCATCTCTATTTGGCATTCAGCCTTTTCCACTGCCAGGCAACGCAAACATTACCCATTCATGTAAACAGAGACAAGCCAAGCTTGCGTACGTGCAGGAGCACACACATGCACACGCTAGCTAACTGAAATCAGTATGAGCTGATGACACGGGGCGAGAGGGAGATGCTGCACCAGTAACAACATGTTTTTATGTTTTTTCAGAAGTGTATTTTCATTTATTCATAGGTCACAGCAGCAACCAATCAGCATTATTAACAACAGTGCCAGAGATGTAAACATTTTAACAACTGTTGGTCTAGGTACTGGCTCACTGATTTGAAGGCAATTTACAATTAGCCCAAGCTAAAGATGAAATATGTGACTTTGCTGGTGTTGTCAAAGATGACAGAGTTGCTGCTAGAGCCTGCCTATTAGTCCATTAGTCAGCTACCAAAGTGTTATACTACTGTGCTTTTGATGCTTTTAAATACAATGTTGGGATGACAGACTTAATTTTAGTCTGCTGAATTTGTTTTGACTAAACTTTTAGTTTAGTTTTTAGTAAATCTAAGCTTTATACCAGGAATAACACAGGGAAGATTCTGACTTCTTTCCATTGTTGCTCAGGCAGCAATGACTGTGCTCTTATGGCTAGCCCGGTATCAACAGAGCACAGAGCAATAACAGTCAAATAAATGTTTATAAATCACTATATTCAACAAAATTTACCACTAAAATTGAATAAAATGTAACTTGAAATTTCAAAATTGTCTCATCAGGTTTTTTCTAAACTTAACCCTATATAATTATTCTAATTCTCCACTAATCCTATTACAAAAAGAATTTGAAGAATTATTTGACAATGATTTAAATCCATGGATACCACCTGTAAAACAGCATTGTTGATTTATTAATTGGCCATTAAGTGGCACTGGTACTTCCTTATAAGATTGTTGTGGTGAACGTGTTAGTAAACAATTGCCCATTTACAAAATCAACACACATGGGGAAATATTAGTTTCATTTGGAATTGTATTTCTGGACAAAACAAGACTGTAAGTCCAATATCCACTCTACTTTAGCTCCGTTTTGGTCTCCACCAACTCCTGAGAATAGTGTGTGTGTGTGTGTGTGCATATATATATATATATATATATATATATTAGTTTGATGATGAGTTAATCTTTCCGTAAATTATTGGCCGTCCTGCCAGCGTTTGCTCCTCTCTCTCCCTCACAGCGCAGCCCCGCCCTGCCCCTCCCTCTGCGTCTGCACGCAACCATCAACTCATAAACTCTTAACAACATGGAGGGAGACACAGTGCCGGTAGACACTGTTGAAGACCTAGCTTAAAAAACAACGGTTCAGTCAGTGTTTCCCACACATACACTTTACTTCGGCAGGCCGCCCAGGTATATTTGGCGACACGTAGCATTTCTCAGAGGAACACGGAGTCATTACGTTACAAGTCGCGACACGGTGGATATTTTAGAAGCACGGACCAGGTAAAGCAACAGAAAACACACTAGTGGCCCAGCTGCTGTGGACAGAATCGCGGGAGGAAAAATCCTGAAGACAAGTTCTCTTTTTTTTTCGGTGACTTTATACAACGTAGCCTCCTACTAATGGAGAAAGTTACCATGGAGAGACCGAAAGAAACGGGGCACACTGACGTGTTTGCAGCAGAGGTATGTTAGGTCTGTGAGTGTGAAGAGAACTGAAGGAGGCTGATTCAATAAGTGAGTGACACTTAAATAAGGTGGATAATGAAGTATAATTAAAACGGTGAAATAACAAACAAGCTAAGTTCCTACAAATACTGTAGTAAAAACATCCCCCCCCCCCTTTTAAAAAATTGTCATTTGATTTCTAAAAAACTTTAATGTGCAGCTTTAACCTCATTATAGTGTTAAAATACAATATTCAATGCAAATTGTGTTAAGATATTAGACATTCGATCGTAGAAAGGTTTTATTAATTATGATACAAGAATGTTGGAGTCCAAATTGAAAACACACAGTAGAACTACCAGTAATTCTGTAATTATATATCCTAAAATGTAAAACATGCTGGGCTACACTTTATTGATATTAGAACTAATATCTATCACAAAGCTTTAATTATTAACGATTAATTTAATTAACGATTAAAATTTTTAATCGCAATTAATTGCATGATTTTCTGCGATTAATCGCATAGTTATGCGCAAAATTGAATAATGAAGTCTAAAGTAGTGTATTGCGCCCTTTTAATTTAAATGTACTGCTATATACACAAAAGTGCAATAACGTGGTTTGCAAACACTTTAAACAAATAAGGTGCTTTTTACCAGCTGTATTCCCTTTACACAGTACACAGGATGGGTTATCTCAGGGAGAATTGCTCACTAACACAGATTTTGACAAATTTGTGAACAATTTTTCTTTTGTGTACATAGAGAAAGCCTTTGATCTTTGAGTTCAGCTCATGATGAATGAGGGCAAAAACAAAAGTGTTGTTTATAATTTTGTTCAGTGTATATAAATATGTTTTCTTGTTTTTTTTTATCAGCAGAAACATTTTTCTTTTATCAGGGAGCACCATAAACAGTCTCTGTTCAGTAGCAAGTGTCCCTAGAGTAAGGTGCGTGCGTGCGTGCGTGAGGCGGTTGTGCTCACCTCACGCACGCGCCCGCCAGCTGCCGAAGTTGAATTGTCTTGAACTTTTTGTAGGCTACGCGATGCGGAGCACAAATCATTGCAAGAGAGACTGATCCTTGCTGTTTGTGAGTTTCCCGAATCTATTACTGTTTACTAAATAGTTATCAGGACATCAACAGGAGGGAATTCGCATGGCAGAGCATCCCTGCAAAAACTAGATGAAGGCCTATCAGATAAAGTTATGTAACCTATAATTTTAACTTAAGTAATAATAAAAACTGTGTTAACGTGCGATCAAATAATTGTCGCTGTTAATGAATTAATGCATTAACGCGATAATAACGCATTAACATGCCCAGCCCTAATTATTATTAATATTACTATTATAGATAAGAAGAGGATGAAGAGTAGGGAGAGCTTGATCGACAAAGCGCATGGTAAACATACTAGATGAGAAGGATGCTGATGAGAACTGGGGTCGCGTTGGCTTTGCCAGCCTGTTGTTCAGTGTAGCGCTGATTGATGGTTAAGAGGATCACACATGCATTTTGGGTCCCGACACTTTATCCCCTCTCACTTGGCGGAGTTAGATGACTGATTCTATGTAAAAATAGCCCAGACAAGGCTGAGATGAGCACCGTTCTGATGCAGCACAGATTCTGCACTAAACTCCAAATAGGTTTTTAAAGCACTTATACACTTTTATCTCTGCAGATGTTTCAATCCACATCACTTAATAGGATTTCCTTGTACTAAACAAAAGGTTTTGTCTAAGGCAACTGTAAGAGCGAACTTTGTCGTATTGAGTTTGTTATTCTTAGAGAGCTGTTGAGGGTGTAACAAGTGTGTAGTGAGTCATGATCTTGTAACATTTGTCCCACATTTGGGACACAAACAGGGGCTGGCTGTGGAGGTTGTCCATTGGTTTGGTTCCCCAGCTGCTCCTGCCCACATGTGTCGTTGGTTAGGCCAGTGAATGAGAGGGACGTTGGAAAGTGATTTTATTTTTGTATTAAGCTTAAATGCACTGAAAACACATTTTCTTGATCAGCTTCTGATTCAGAGCATTGCTGACCTGCTGTACATGAACACATTTTCTGCTAATGGGGGAACAGTTTTTGTCATTTGGATGAAGGTGCTACAGAAAGGTGATCTTTTTACCATCTAATTTTTACCATTTAATTAAATTTTTTTTCTTTACTTAGGCAAACATTTTTAATAAAGGAACCCTTAAACTTGGTTAGTAAAGAACAGTGATGAAGATATACTGTACTGACACTGTTTACAGTTACAGTTACTCATTAACAAATGACCAAAAAAATTAATTTTAAACATACACAATATTTATAAATGTTTTATGTGTCGTTTGATTACATTTCTATCATTATGATTTAATGGTACTGATGAGTAGTAGAAGTATGGATGAAGTATTATGATTTATTGATTTAAGAATAAAGTTTTGCAATGATTTTGGCGGATATTGCAAGTGCCAATTTTAGTCCACTGTCCCCTGCACACCAGGATTTTGACTGAAGAAGTTCAACTGAATTTATTAAAAAAAGACACAACCCGGCTTGTCAGGTGGATTTACAAATATGGACGACATTTTAACTGTCACTTTGAAACATTAAGAAATATTATGTTGGAAATGCTTCACAGAAATCATTTGTAGGCTTCAGATGGATGTGGGTTAGCATCAGGGACAAATACAGAGTTTTAGTGGCATGGCACATTTTTCATACAAAATTTAATGATTTTAGTTTATAGCTGATTAAAAAAAATATTTCAAATAACATAAAATAAAATGTGTTTCTCATAACTTTCTTGAAATATTTTATTATAGTCCAGTTGTCCAAAAATTCCTAATAGGGTCCATACTTGCAGAGGTGGTGGTACTGGTGGTACCAGTGAATTGTAAATTAAACACTCATTTTGTGTCTGTTGGTTCTGTCCAAGTGTCAAAACAAAAGGTTTAATTGATGAAGGACAATGGCAGCTGTCAACCAGAATACAGTCAAATGTCATATTAGATTCTCCAGTGCACAAAAAAAACATGCATCGACGGAGAGGGAAAAGACTGCTTTTTAGTTGAGATTAGTGATCTGTCGTTTTCTGGATGTAATCCTGGAGAAGAACACGGTTGTGTGTGAATTTTTGTGTTTTCTCCAGGTAAATCTCCAAATGACTTATAAGCTTTCCCTCATTCCAGCCAAAGGGCACAGCAGGCTGCACGTGGAAGATATGCTCCGTGACGCTAACAATGCTGCTGAGCCATTTCACGAAAACTTAAAAGCACAAATGGTTCCCACATGCTGACAAGTGTCTGTTTAAAGAAAAATAAACAGCCAAAAAATTCCAAACGTCAAAGTGTCCATTTAAGGGAGCGCCATGCTGTTATGTGCTTAGTTGTTTGGGTCCGGTTCAACACTGGTAGGAGGTAAATCTAAATAGCAGTTTAGCTTGTTAGAGTTTGGAGAAGTTAGATGAGGCGTTGGCGATGCTCCATAGAGCCAAACATGGGCTCATTACAGCAAAGCTGGGATGGACAAACAGCTGGATACATCTCCCTCTCCCTCTGTTTCTGCGTCTCTCACCAACTCTCTATTCATCCCCTCGTCTCTCTTTGGTCCTCCCATATGTCTGAAGTGTCACGGTCCGCTGAATGCCTCTCCTCCCCTCTCCTCAAACGCTATCTCACATTATTTCTCTTCTGCTTTCTGTATTTTGCAAGACGTCTAAGTCTAGTCACATGAGCAGCTTTCATGTTTGTCTGTCTGTTAGTGTGTAAAAGTCTTGACTTGTGTGTGTGTGAGATCTCGAGTTACATTTGCAGGATCTGTCGTCAGTGCCTGTAAGCGATCTAAAGAGCGATACTGATCCTCAGCCTCGTTCAGCTCATCTTGCTCTGATTGCTCGTGTGTCACCCTGATCCCATTAAACACACATGAATTGACCTTCAGGAGCACCTCTGAAGTCTCTGTCTTACAGTAGTTCTGTACTGCTATAAAGGCTTTTGCAGCAAGATTAGTAATGCTTTAACCTCAGTGTGTTTAGGGGAAGTAGTGAAACATACAACTTAACCAAAGGGGGAGATGTGGCACTAAACAGTAAAGTTTTTTCAATTACTATCTACGCCATATTTTCAAAGCAATACAACTTTGTTAGTTAAGTTTTAAGTTATCTTTGAGAATAATGCAATAACGAAAATATAATTATGGACAGGTATGTTTTGTTAGTTTTGCGGTTGATTAACAAAAACTACATTTTAAACATTTATTGCACTGATCCCACTTTTAGTGTTCACAGAAACTTATAAATATCCTCATGTTCTTGTTTCAGGAAATTAGGTGATGCTCACCAATTAATACCAAAATAATTGTCTGTTTTTTGTTGAGTAATTTTCTTATTTAGATAATGGACTGAGCAAGACAGTGGAATGCACCAACTCCATTAATTGGAAAATTGCAGCATACCTGTGAGTTTTCCACGGCAGCATTGGTGACAGGTACACCGATGTAAGCTTAGTTTTATCTGAGCGTAGCGCAATAATCAGTTTGAAAAGGTCTGCATTTGATATACAGGATTATGTTTAAATAATTTTGTGTGGAGCACTAATAGTTGGCGGCCCGTCCAGGGTGTACCCCGCCTTTCGCTGATGTCAGCTGGGTTCGGCTCCAGCCCCCCCGCGACCCTGTACGCAGGTTAAGCGGTTGACGATGGATGGATGGATGGATGGAGCACTAACAGTATGTTAAATAACCTATGTTGCCTTAGTCTTTTGGTGTAGTTTTGTGAATGATGACATAATTCATACAGCCGTCCATCCATCTAGTCAGTCAGTGGGGTCATTGTATGTATAACAGCAGAAGCAGGGCAAGGTCATTGAGGTAGGTTGAATCTTAAAATGTAGACAGCAAAGCATCACACAGAAATATTACACCTATCATTTCTAAAAGTGAAAGCCTTGTCACGTTTAACACACAAACCAACAGATTAGTCTGGTTAATATGTTTAATTTTGTCATGTCTATCTTAAAACTGTATTCCTATATGCTATTCAACATGCTATTCCTATGTCCTGCTGTACATGACTTGAAGTCTCCGTGCTGCAGAGGAGTGACACGTCTCAACCCTGAAATCTGTCTGACCTGAATTTGTCTGTTGAAGACCTACTGCTGTGATAAAACTCACTTCTCACATGTGACAGTTGACACATTCACACACACACACACATACACACTCTACACTCCCTGAACTGCTGACCCCAGGGTCATGAAGGTCAGAGGTCAGGAACCATTTGAGCGTGTGTGTTGGCCCCTGAGAGTCACATAGACTGTACTTGGGTTTGGCCTCTGTGTGTCCTTGTGACCTCAGTGTGTGTACGCCCAGAGAGTACTACAACTGAGTCAGCAGAATCAGAGGATTAAACCATTGAGTTACTGTATACAGTACTGTGTATGTTGTTGTTGTGTATGTGTGTGTGTGTGTGTGTGTGTGTAGCGTGTTTTACTGACATCATACTTTTTAAACAATATTTCCAGGGTATAATGCTTTGTGTAGGGGTGTGACACGAGACGAGATGAGATTCGAGATTGGGTTCAGGAGATCGAGAAGAGACGAGATTTGAACAGCATTTTTAAGAAATCTTTAATGATAAATTGTATGAAAATTTTGAGTATTTATTATACTTTATTTGCTGCATTCTGATGATTTTTTTCTTCACCAGTTTATGGTGATATTTTTATTTATTTATGTAAATAGAAATACAAAATCCAGGTGGCAGGTGACAATTGCAGCTCTCAGGCATTCATGCTTTCAGATCTGTTTCCCATGTAAATCAACTTTTCTCATCCCTGCTGAGTCATGATTTAGTCTTCCCTCTTTGTGTCTTTGTTTGGGGAAGTAATCTTTTTAAATGTGCACGTGGCACCTTTTCACCTCAATAATAACTTAATAAATTTTAATTCAGTTAGAAACTCCTGGACTTTAATAGCTCCAGGTAAAGCTACTTTAAAAGATTTAGCTCACGGCACGTCCAAAAAAGACATAGTCAAACTATAGGAATGATTTTGCTCAGCAAAGTTTTGTAACTTTGACTCGCACCCAGCAGCTGTCTTGCTCAGACCATAAAGCAGCAGTTAGCGGCTCGCTGTGCTGTGAGATGAGATCCACAGACACTCTTCCTATGGAATATGGAACAAAAACAAAACAAAAAGCCACAAGATTGGAGATAACTACTTCATCGCGACAGCCTTAGTTGAACTAACTGTGTAGAAACATTTGGTCGGAACAAGTCTGAAGGCACATGTTGCTTTAATTGGAGGTAATTTACCTAATAGATGAATATGTTATGTTGTTGTCCATAGTCACACAATCAAAGATAAATGTTCTAGGGGTGGGTGATATGACCTAAAATTAATATATCTTTGGTATTGTATCACTGTATTACAAAAATAAAAGGGATACTCCACTCAAAATAAGATTATACCCCTTTTCACTCTATTGGCAACATAAGGGAATAATAAAAAAAAATATTTTAAAATACAGACTTGGCACCTGATTCAAAAACATATTACTGCTGATTTTCAAGTCTCATCTCATATATATATACTGTGGCAAATATGATTGTATTGTAAGTGAGCACTACATCACAGCCATCTATACAAAAAGAAATGTAATCCACTGTTTGGTGAACACAACTGGTGCACGCATACTGGAACCAGTTGGCTAGAACACCAACAGAACAACAGAACAACAACTGTTTCCCACATCCAACCTGCTACTCTGGTTACTGAACTGACTTCAGATGAGGCTTAACGTTCACAAAGTTTCTCTCAACTGTTTCTCAAAATTATGACATTGGTCCAACATTGTGCCACCCTGTGGGAGTACAAAAGATGCTAGCCAAATTATCCCTGCATAATGCTAATTCAACAGGTTAACCTGCAAAATAAACAGTGAAGCATAATTTCCAGTTTTCAAATTTGAAGTCTGTATCAATCCATCCTTAAGCTTCAGTTTTCAAGCGAGTCCTGTTTTGTACAGGCCCTTGTTGGGAAAGCAGTCCAAAGTAAAATGGTTAACTTAGTTGGACATACCCAAAGTTATCCAGTTGTTGTGGGGACATTCCCATCAAAAATTTAAGTTAATCCACTGGATCTTTGATAAATGGCGAACTGACTTTAGGTAGGTTGATCTTCTTTTAAGTCTGTAATCACTCAAGAGTCAGTGCTGCTATATTGCTGAATGCAAATTGATAATACATACAAACCGCAGAGTACATAATACATGACCTGTCGTCCCTGTGCTGTCACACTATAAAACTGTAAACTGTCAATATGTCTCACCTAGGACACATTCCCACATTATAGTGGGGGAACAAAATATTTCTTATTCTATTATGAGCAATCAAGTGAACCCATACACACAGAAAGGGACAGAACCAAAGGCGAGAACACAAAAACACCAAACAACAAGTGAGCCAGATGCACTCGCATGCTGAAAAACCACCTACAGAGCCTCTGACAAAAAGAAACTCACACACTCTGAACAGCAAGCCTGACAGCGGCTCAAAGACCAGTTACATGCCTCAACCATGCCTTTTTGTGCTTTTTCTTTATTCCATCACCTACGGTGTGTCTCTGAAATAAACTGCATTTACAGATACTTATTCATACTGATGTATGGGATGCTCACACATTAGGCACTAAATCACAGAGGGTGATACTTTATGCACGAGCAGAATGCAGACAGCTCTGCTACTCTTTTTATTCTCTGTCTCTCTTTCTATGTCCCCTGGTTTGCTCTCAGTAGACAGTCTTCAGATGGGACTTGGGGAGAGGGAGAGAATGGGAGAGATGTGGGTGGTAAAAGTGGGTCACATGCTCAGAGAGAAAGAGAATGAAAGAGGGGGAGACAGAGAGATGAGGGAGAGAGACACAGAGAGAGAATGACAGGAACAGGGAAAGATGGGGTGAGAGAGAGAGTTAGAGAGACACAAAGAGAGTGAGGGAGAGAGAGGGGGGAGAAGAGGGGAGGTCGAATTCCCTTGTTCAGAGGGAGTGGATCAGTCACAGGCCTCTTTCCTTTCATCTGATCTCAGCGGACCACAGAACCTGGGACACACACACATACACACACACACAAGATAATAGTGCACAACACAGGGACGCAAGCAAACACACACTCACCCACACACTCACTGGCACAACACATACACACACACACATACACATACAAAACCAACATCAACGCAAAGTACACATACCACAGATGAAGAAATGATACACATACACACACAAGCACAAACACAATATGTATGTCTTTATGTGGATGTGCACACACACAAGCCTGCCAGACAAACTTAATAAACCCATTACCCTGTAGATTCAACAGCAACAAAGAGAGGAATGTGGCAAATGAGATTCAATAACTGCATACCGACACAATGGCTTACACACACAAACACGCACAAACAGATGCATATATCCAGGCACAATAACACACACACACACACACACACACACACACACACACAGACACACATTTTAACCCACATGAGAGCCAGTGTAAGTAGGCCCTGCTCCAGCCTCTCTCCCCTGTGGAGACACAAAAAAAAGGATGGACAGATCCCATCATGTGTTTTCTTTTGTGTGTGAGTGTGTGTGCTGTATGCCATCCCCTGATCTCCTGGGCTTTCTGCTACCACCATATTCATCTGCGGCCCTCATAAGGATAATTACACACACAGAGACACATACACACACCCACACAGAGCTCATCTCTGAAAATGCACAGCATTCCCAGCTCCTCTCTTGCATTGGTCAAGGTCAATAACAAAATCCTGCCTAGAAGGCTTGCCTTAAGCCCTAGATGCTGTGTGTGTGTGTGTGTGTGTGTGTGTGTGTGTGTGTGTGTGTGTGTGTGGCTGTGTCTGAATACATCATAGGGGTGGGCGGTATACCAGTTTCGTCACCGTGTCTGGTGTCACATTCTGCCACAACATGGATTTTGCAATACCATCATTACTGTGATAAATATTTAAGCATATTAAAACTAATGGGCTTCCCTGTGGCTGCCATAACATGCAGGTAGAGGTAGAGCTTACTCATAGAACTGAAGTTACATCCAGTAATCACTATTTTCCTTGCTAACGCTGTCTGTGGTAATATGAAGATGTGGAAGGTTAAGTTGCGAGCAAAGCATGCAAATTTCTCTGTTGTCGGGTTCATATACCAACACAAAAGTCTTCATCTACTCCCACCATTGAAGGAAGTGACGACCAAGTGGATTAACTTAAATTTACCACCAGAAAACTAGGAACCAGAAAACTCTCATGTGTGGTAAGTTAACGATTTTACTTCGGACTGAGGGCCAGTACAAAGCAGGAAAACTTGAAGTTGGTCCACTGTTTATTTTGCAGGTTAGCTTGTTGAACTTGGCGTTAACATTTTGATGGACTAATTTGGCTTTTGGCTCTGTCTTTTGTATTCCAACAGCACAGGACGATGTTGGACTCGGACAGTTTTTTTTTAACGTTGCTTTTTGTGGAACTTTATACTGCAATGCAAGCTCAGATGGCTTTGTTATACGAAACCCTCTTTACTCTTGCCGGTGTTACATCTCAACTGGTTTTCAAACTAACTGGGTCTAGTATGTGTGCACGCGTTGTTTTCACCTAACAGCAGATAACATTTCTTTTTTGCAGGTGGCAGTGATGTAGTGCTCACTTATACAGTCATATTTGCTGCAGCTTTAAAATTGGCAGTAATGTGTCTGTGAATCTGGTGACAGAGTGTGGCTATATAGCCCCTTTTCCACTGCACAGTACCAGCTCGACTCGACTTGGCTCGCCTTTGTTTGGTTTTCCATTGTGGAAAAGTTGTACCTGTATGTGCTTCCAGGTACTTTTTTTCGTATCACCTCCGTCGAGGTTCCAAGCGAGCTGCGGCAATACTAAAATGTGACGTGAAAACACCGCAGACTACTGATTAGTCAGAGAGAATCGTCACTATTCACTGCATCATCATTGCGTGCACCAGACAGAGGCCAGCAACAGATAGTTTTATATTTTACAGTTTTCGTATGGAATTTCATCACTAAATCCACTTCTGAGAAGTTTTGAGGTGAGAAATCAACTGTGTAGATTTTGAATATTGACAGTTTTACGAGAAGTGATAGCGGAACAAAAATGTGTTTGAAAGTTTTCGGAGTTGGCGAGTGGCGGCGGGGTAAGACCGCGCCAACCCACAGGAGGAGCTCCCGAGGCCGGCCAGCCGCCCGCTCATAGAGTTCTGTGCTCCCACTGTCACACAGACAGCAACAACGACAGAGGAAAGTGTGGGTCGCTTTGAGGGGTACTATCTGCAATGGAAAACGGAGCACGGCCAAACCGAGTAGTGTGTTCGAGTAGAGGCGAGGCGAGTTGAGCTGGTACTGGTAATGGAAAAGTGCCAATATCTGTGTCTGTTGATGCTGTATGTACTTGATAGACATGCCCTTAGTACACTGACTGTTGTAAGTATATACTTTGGGTTTTCTGCCAAATAAATGCTGAGAGATGCCTAATCCTACCACTCGTCTAACTTTAAGAATGAATCACATTACATTTACTAATTAACCTTCATTATGGGGCAGGCAACTCACAAAACACATGTAGGCCTTTACCCCATTTTCATTCCTCTTTTGAGCCAAAAACACACCTAAGCCTTAACACATCGTTTTAAAAACAAATTCTTTCTTAAGCTATGTTCCCTTACGTTGCCAAGAGTGAAACAAGGTGGAGTATCCCTTTTATTTTTAGAATACCTTGATATAATACAGTCACCTTAAAAATAGACTGATTTTAAATTTTAGGTCATGTCGCCTACCCCTTCTGTATGAACAGCAAAATTAGTAGCTCATGCACAACTTGAACAATGATAAATCTCACCTGTTCTATATTCTAATGCTCTTGCACATACAGGTCCATTTACAGAAACGCCACCGGAAGGCCAAACATGGTTGACCACATCACATGGAAAGTCCTAAAAGCCCTTACATAGAGGTGTGGACAAATGTCACAAACAACAAAAAATAAAGATGACAAACATCACAGACAACAAAGTTAAGATACTATATCACTGAAAGAAATCCTGTAACGTCCTGGGAGCAGGTGTGTGGGAAAATTTCCCAGAATGCACTGGGACAATGGAATTTAAGACATAAGTCTAATTTGGCATTTTTCTCCATAGAGTGGGACACATGATGTTTGTTGGTATGCTTAGAAGAAGAATTTTCAAGCACAAGAAAAACAAACAAATTGATAACTTTTATGATTTTTTTGATTTTATGCGTATAAATGAGCGTATGCACGGATAAATGAGGCCCCTGCTGTTTTTTATGACATTTTCAAAAAGTTCTGCATCCAGAACACAAGTAAACAGTTAAATCTCTTCTTTATCCAGTTTCTTGTGGATAAGAGGCCACAACAGAGAGGAAGGAACAGATGTGGTTTCTAATTTAGCTGGCTTAGCGTGGAGAAGGCATGACCCTGCTATTTTTTTTTTTTTTTCTGTAGTCAGACTCTCCCCACTCTGTCTTATACAAGCAAAGCGGATTTTGCCAAAATATTTTCTTAATGGGAAGCAGCAAAGACTGTTAAGAAGCGGTGCTTGTGAAGTGTCACATCAGGTGTCATCATCTTATGTGTCATATAAAATATGACAAAATGTGGCTTGGATTTCTTTCAGGCTAGACCACAGTGCTGCTATGTAGAAAATGTGTGACCCACAATTTTTGTCCCATGAAATTTTTGCAAATTTTTTGTGTATTTGCTTGCATCCTGTCACAACAATCTGGTTTTTAATCTTTTGTTTGCTTGTTAGTGTAACAGGCTTTTCAACCCCCCGTTCAGCCTCTCACCCTATTTCCTTGTTCCCTGACAAACAGCAGAGAGAGGTAAAGGGGTCTACCTTCTGTCCCCCCTCTCCATTAGTTCATTAGTATTCAGGAAGTGTTGCCTGCCTGCTTGCTGCCCGCCACTCATTCCCTAGACAGCGAATCAGCCAGCGTTGATTAATTTCAGCCTATTAGCACCCCTCGTTCCCCTCCCCCGGCTCCGCCCAGGTTAAATCCCCGTGCACACCCGCATGCACGCTCATAGGCGGGGGGTGATGCTGGGTGAGCGATGGCAGAGAGGTTGCCAGGGAGCCAGTTGTTGTCAGAACGATATTAATGAGTGCGCTGCTCAGGCCCTAAGAGTGTGTGTGTAGATGTGTGTGCCAGTGTGTTTGTGTTTACGTGTGTCTGAGTGTGCGTCTTTAATTATGGTGTTTGTATGCCAAGTGAAAGCAGGTCCTGTGTGTGTGTGTGTGTGTGTGTGTGTGTGCTGTAGGATGAGT
>NC_060171.1:28401873-28405576 GCF_021292245.1 Micropterus dolomieu | reverse complement strand
GATAAGAGGCCACAACAGAGAGGAAGGAACAGATGTGGTTTCTAATTTAGCTGGCTTAGCGTGGAGAAGGCATGACCCTGCTATTTTTTTTTTTTTTTTTGTAGTCAGACTCTCCCCACTCTGTCTTATACAAGCAAAGCGGATTTTGCCAAAATATTTTCTTAATGGGAAGCAGCAAAGACTGTTAAGAAGCGGTGCTTGTGAAGTGTCACATCAGGTGTCATCATCTTATGTGTCATATAAAATATGACAAAATGTGGCTTGGATTTCTTTCAGGCTAGACCACAGTGCTGCTATGTAGAAAATGTGTGACCCACAATTTTTGTCCCATGAAATTTTTGCAAATTTTTTGTGTATTTGCTTGCATCCTGTCACAACAATCTGGTTTTTAATCTTTTGTTTGCTTGTTAGTGTAACAGGCTTTTCAACCCCCCGTTCAGCCTCTCACCCTATTTCCTTGTTCCCTGACAAACAGCAGAGAGAGGTAAAGGGGTCTACCTTCTGTCCCCCCTCTCCATTAGTTCATTAGTATTCAGGAAGTGTTGCCTGCCTGCTTGCTGCCCGCCACTCATTCCCTAGACAGCGAATCAGCCAGCGTTGATTAATTTCAGCCTATTAGCACCCCTCGTTCCCCTCCCCCGGCTCCGCCCAGGTTAAATCCCCGTGCACACCCGCATGCACGCTCATAGGCGGGGGGTGATGCTGGGTGAGCGATGGCAGAGAGGTTGCCAGGGAGCCAGTTGTTGTCAGAACGATATTAATGAGTGCGCTGCTCAGGCCCTAAGAGTGTGTGTGTAGATGTGTGTGCCAGTGTGTTTGTGTTTACGTGTGTCTGAGTGTGCGTCTTTAATTATGGTGTTTGTATGCCAAGTGAAAGCAGGTCCTGTGTGTGTGTGTGTGTGTGTGTGTGTGTGCTGTAGGATGAGTTTGTATTTAGTAAGAGTGTATGTTCAAACATGCTGGCAAATGTCCGTCTATGCATACATGCTTGTAGGGGCTGTTTTTGTGTGTCTGTCTGTAGTTGTGTGTGATATCCAGCAATGCCATGGCCTAAGGGACAAGGGCTTATGTGTGTACGTGTGTGTGTGTGTGTGTGTGTGTGTGTGTGTGTGCTCTGCGGAGGCCTGTCCTAGTTTCCTTCCCCTCACCAGGGAGCCGGAGGATCCAAGGACTGACGCACATCACCTGACAGCCGCCCCACTGCTCCACGGCCCTGCACCGTGTGTGTTTGTGTGTGTGTGTGTGTACGTGATGGAGATGGAGTGTCTGAATTTGTGTATGTGTGAGAGGATACATGTGTGCAATAGAGAGAGATGTGAGAATGTGTTAGGAAATCCATCAGTCGGAGCATCATTCCATGTGTGTGAGCGCTCATATGTATGTCGATGTGTGTTTGTGTTCATAGTTGGAGAGTGACTTTTGGTGTACTGATCCCTTGAGGAGTGTGTGTGTGTGTGTGTGTGTGTGTGTGTGTGTGTGTGTGTACCTTGGGGCAGAGTGGGGAAAAATGGTGTCACATGAAGCTTGGAGACAACAGAGTTAACTGCGCTCTACTTAACCTTTGTATGGACTGAGGCTGTGTGGACTGAGAACGCATCACCTGGGCTGTATGACGCAAACACGTAAAGTTATTTTACTGGAACTGTGCTACATTAACAGAACGCAGTATTGTAAATCACTTAGACACGTCATAATTCAACAGGACTGTGCTTTATGCAGCACTTTGTACACCTTACTGTTGACTGCTACCTTTAGGCCAGTGCCAGTTACAAGCCATTCACACTGAGGCATGTTTCTCAGGAGAAAACTTGTATTTCAGTGGAAGATTACGACATGTAGCGTTGCCACAGGGCGGAAAAAATTTTTTCATCGTGGAGCATGAGGTGAAAAAAATTTAAAATGGCTCACCAGGATCACCTGTAAAACCACAAAAGGAAATACAAGAAAAGCCACTTGTACTTCATTGCCATCAGTCGTTACCCGTCTCTGCCTCTTGTGGCAAGCTTCTTGTGTTTTCAGTGCGGCTTGCATTTCTGTGAATGAAACCTTAACCTAGTGTCCATTGTCTAACGTGTTTAACGGCAGGTTTCTTTAGAAGTGAATTTCTCCAATTTCATTTTATAGTAAAGCTGCCCACCAACTTTTCTGTTGCTGTTGTATTTAGCAGTCCGCTACGTCAGTGTGCCACAGC
The DNA here is from genome assembly GCF_021292245.1 of Micropterus dolomieu. Classification (NCBI taxonomy): domain Eukaryota; kingdom Metazoa; phylum Chordata; class Actinopteri; order Centrarchiformes; family Centrarchidae; genus Micropterus; species Micropterus dolomieu. The sequence continues at coordinate 28,403,385 of NC_060171.1, read as the reverse complement.
AGAGAAACATTCTGTTTTCAGATCATATCGACTTCCTTTTAATCCTGCAAATGTCTACTTGTCTTATTCACGTCTTATAGATGACTTTCGAATTCACCCTTAAAATATATCACTGTACTAATAAAATTATTAAACAGTACCTATACTGGAATACATCAAAAAGACTTCATACTGGTCCATACTGCTTATATGGCCGTAAAATGATGCAGTAACACTGAATGAATTAATGTGTGATTTATGCATTAGGTTGCAGTTTCATAGCAACCGGCTTCTATAGCAGCACTGGTGCTAACAGGGAGAGTTCAGGCCCTTTGACCAACATGGTTGATAGTGTGCCCAGAAGTGAATCCTGCAGGAACTTTTTGGTATAAGAGGTTTCTATCTGAGCCCTTTCAAAGCAACTGACAAAATTTGTTTGTGTTTTTTGTCTCAGTTTGGTTTGTTTGAATCAATGTGGTCATTTCTTGCCAATCTGGATGTTTTGCTGAATTTTAAGTGACATTTAACTTTGTTTAATCAGTAGCTTGATCTGTTTAAGCATGCAAAGCTCTTTTTCTGCATTACAAACAGATGTTCTCACCTTTTTACAATGTCTATGAAGCAGAGATGCTGCTGATTACAAATTGGAGACCTCAACATATGACGTAGTCCCTGTGTTGGCTTTATAAATTCTGTTGTTGGAGTTTGAATCACTAAAAGAAAGTTGATGGTATAAGAAGCAAAAGTAATTATAGTTGTTATACATAGCAATAGTTTGGGGAAATGTGCTTATTTGCTTTTTTGTCGATCGTTAGAAGACTCGATGCCAACAAATGAAGCTACTGCCAGCTGCTGGTTAGCTTAGCTTAGCATAAAGAGAAACAGGAGGAAAGGGCTAGCCTGGTTCTTATAATTTATAACTAACACGTTATATCTCATTTGTTTAATCCATACAAAAACTAAGGTGTTGTTCCTGGCAGTGTTATAATTAGTGAGCTTTAAAGGTGCTGTCAGAGGGATAGCTGTTTCCAGTTTCTAAGCTAACTGGTGTAGGCATCACAGCACCCAAAATAAGTCTTAAACAAAACTCCTTCATAATATTCCCTGTCTAACTACAATCAGCAGCGGAAACAATAGAGTATTTCAAAGCGTCTTTGAGTTGCAAAGTCAAACTCATTTAGAAGCTGAACTTCTGTCTACACTTGAATTAGCCATCTGTCTCTCCACAACTTTGATACCATCTATTTTTAGAAGGTGAAGGGTCACATTTGATCATTCGTAAAATATCCATAATCACATATTTTAAATCTCCTGTGACCACTACAGTCCATACCTTATGAGAGGCTGATAGCATATTCATAGTCACGTTGGCCTATAGGTGCGCACACTCACACGCCTGTGTGCTTTATTAAAAAAAAAACTGTCATGAATATCTTATAGGCTGCTAATGCTGTGTGATACATCAGGATCTGAACACATTAAAGTTTTAAAGGCACATTTGACTGGCAAAGAAAGAAGGATTAGGAGAAGGAC
>NC_060171.1:28351485-28401773 GCF_021292245.1 Micropterus dolomieu | reverse complement strand
CTGGTTAGCTTAGCTTAGCATAAAGAGAAACAGGAGGAAAGGGCTAGCCTGGTTCTTATAATTTATAACTAACACGTTATATCTCATTTGTTTAATCCATACAAAAACTAAGGTGTTGTTCCTGGCAGTGTTATAATTAGTGAGCTTTAAAGGTGCTGTCAGAGGGATAGCTGTTTCCAGTTTCTAAGCTAACTGGTGTAGGCATCACAGCACCCAAAATAAGTCTTAAACAAAACTCCTTCATAATATTCCCTGTCTAACTACAATCAGCAGCGGAAACAATAGAGTATTTCAAAGCGTCTTTGAGTTGCAAAGTCAAACTCATTTAGAAGCTGAACTTCTGTCTACACTTGAATTAGCCATCTGTCTCTCCACAACTTTGATACCATCTATTTTTAGAAGGTGAAGGGTCACATTTGATCATTCGTAAAATATCCATAATCACATATTTTAAATCTCCTGTGACCACTACAGTCCATACCTTATGAGAGGCTGATAGCATATTCATAGTCACGTTGGCCTATAGGTGCGCACACTCACACGCCTGTGTGCTTTATTAAAAAAAAAACTGTCATGAATATCTTATAGGCTGCTAATGCTGTGTGATACATCAGGATCTGAACACATTAAAGTTTTAAAGGCACATTTGACTGGCAAAGAAAGAAGGATTAGGAGAAGGACGACAGAGAGGGGCGGTGAGAGACAGAGAACAAAAGAAAGTGACTTTAAAGCAGAACAGTCGTAGTTTTATATTTGTACTTTTTATAGTTTATTTCTGTAAGTGGCTGAGATATTCTGTTATCAAATTTCATGCTTGGGCTGACAGGTCAGACACGTCAGAATAAAAGAAAAGATGCAAACAAAGGAATGTAAGCTTATGGAAGACTAAAGACATGAGGAAAGTAATCAAAAGCCCTGCTGCCGTATTAGATGAGCTATAGATTAACAATGTGTGTTTTCAATAATTAAGTATATCCAATCTACAGGGTTGTGTGGCTGAAGGGTTTTGAGTTTGACCCTCTTATCTCTCTCTCTCTCTCATAATATTGCTGATCTGCGAGTTTAGAGTATGAGTAGTTTTAGTTAGTCCCTGTCCCTCTGTCCTTTTACTTAATACTGCTGACCTATGAGTTTGGCCTCGTCTCCACAGAGGCATACCTCCCACCTGAAACAGCCTATGCGTGCGTGTCTGGGCGGTCCTGGTGCTGCGTCAGCATTGGTGTTTCACATATACGAGGTCGTGACCCTGCAGCCTGGAGTACACTTGTCTTCATCTGACTGATTACATATTAACACCCTGGGAACACACACACCCGCAGTCATTGTGGTTGAATGGTCCTTTGACCCGCGGTAAGGGGTGAGTTGTTCGCCCAGTGGTTGCAGGGACCTCCCCCAGTTCATTAATACATACATTAATACAACAGATCAGAGCTAAAGCACCCTCAGCTTCTTATCGTTTCCACTCTCATCTTCAGCCTCCTTTCCTCTCCTCTGTCGAAAAACACACTACCCACCAATATAATCTGTATTTTTAAAACGCTGAGATAAATTAAATGTGTTTTTCTCGTCCTTTGTGTCCTTGTTCTGCTTCAGGAAAGCGACTCCAGGAGTGGATGTGTGTGATTCTGTGCCTCTTCCTTTTCATCATCAACTTCTCCTTCCTCCTCCTGCACTTCTCCACCGTTCACATCTACAAGATCATCCTCGGCATCGGTGAGCTGGCAGTCCGAAAGACGCTGTGAATCCACCGAGCTAAAGATAAAACTTCCCACTCTACACATGTCACTATAAAACAACCTATCACAGTTACTGTGAGCAGTGGTGGAATGTAACTAAGTGCATTTGCTCAAGCACTGTACTTAAGTACAAACTCGAGGTACTAGTACTTTACTTGAGTATTTCCATTTTATGCTACTTTAAACTACTACTCCATGGCATCTCAGAGGCAAATATTGTACATTTTACTCCACTACTTTTGTCTGACAGCTTCAGTTCAGTGGGCTTTATTGGTATGAATGTTTCACTTAAACATTGCCAAAGCAGATTGCAACAATATCAAAAAAAGTTTACATTTGAATGTGACATAACATTTAGTTACTAGTTACCTTTCATGGAAACCATATATCTCAAAATGTGGTAATTTTGAATGTGAATTTTTCTGATAAACTGAAGGATGAAGTGTTCCTTTAGGAGTTGAGAAAATGATCCTACTTCTTAATCTAAATAAGCTAGTGAAACTGACCTAAGATCAGCTGGAAACAGGACTGTTTTTCTGAGCAGCTATAGTAAAACACTGACAGGGATAATTTGCTGCACTATGAGTACTTAAATATGGTTTTGAATGCAGGACTTTTGCTTGTATTGGAGTATTTTCTCAGTGTGATATTCCTAGTTTAGAAGTATATGAATACTTCTTCCACCACTGACCGTGACACAGTTTTTTTTATAAAGCATTTTTTGTAAAGGTTGGAAAAACATTTTTTTTCTAAACAATTCAGTGTAGTCCCAAACCATTGTTCCAGTCCACATGAGGTTTTTAACGCTTTTGTAAAATTGTGTTTTGGTTTTTGCTTGCCAATCTAATAACAACATATGTTATCCCTTTTTTTCTCGTGTCCCTTTCTGTGTGTGTCTGCCAGTCCTAGGAATAGTGACAGCAGACTTTGCATCGGGGATGGTCCACTGGGGGGCGGATACCTGGGGATCTGTGGACATCCCTATTATTGGCAAGGTGAGCACACATACATGCTATACATGGCAGGCAGTGAGGCTGCATTAAACAGCTTCTAATTTGCCTTTAATTAACTGTACAAAGGAAAACCTACTATGCCTCTCTTTCCCCTGAAATCAAAATTCGGCCACAGCTGAATTGGCACATTGACACCATCCCTAGAAATGCTGGTGCTACAATCAGTCTGAATGTCTTATTTTTGTTTTGTTCTCTTTTTTTTGGGGGGGGGGGGGCATTTTGCCTTTATTTGACAGTGTAGCGGGAGACATGTCCCCCCTCTAGCTTTTTGGGATGTAGCTGTTTAACTTTTAAATGTGTGTTGACAAACTCCTATTCCTATTTCTATCCCAGGGTCAGGATAACTGCATAACCCTCTGTAAAACCATCTTGGGGATCCACTGTATATTTCATATTTTATTTTCATCACTTGCATGACAATGTCTGGCAGCTGAAAGGGATTTGCCTTTGAAGAATATGTAAGACCGTAGTGAACATTTCTGTAACCCAGTGAATTATAGACTACAGAAAAGATACTTCAGGCTACCGTACCAGTGTCCCCTCTCTCGTGAGGCTGCATCACCATGGAAGCATGGTGGTGCACCTTATCCCCCTGAGCCTCAGGACAGCCTTAGTGAAACTAAATGTCACTGTCTCACAGAGGGATCTCCCTGTAGATAGTAAATTCCATGGTCCCCAAAACACACATGACACACGGCCACACAGACACACATACCAACACATGCTGAGAATGGCCTCACCTCGAACCTCCACATCCTGTCACCATACAGTGCCAGAGGACAGGTGTGCACATGTGTATCAGAATCAGAAATACTTTATTGAAATTCTTGTGTTACAGTTGCTCACTTTGCACATCAAGGCATTAAATGAATAGAAATAATAATATAAAGTTAGCAAGTAGAACATATAAAGAAAATAAACCAAACAATATAAATATAAAAAGTGGAGTGTGGAAATATGTGTCGTATATTACGGTATATGACTGACATGTAATGACAGATAGTAGTAATGGATAAATAGTGATAATAATAATGACAACTGATTGCAAAATTGCAGTGTTGGGACAGAGTGAACCAGAGTATTGAAACAGAGAATATTGCACATTAAGCATTAGTATTGCATGTAGGCATGCATAAAGTCAACTACTTTAATGAACACACACATACATTTTGCCACATTTCCTTCTGCCAATTACAGTAAAGGTTATCCTCATTTCAGCCAATTAATATCTCTGTGAGCAGGTGCAGCTTGCAGATTGGTTAATGTGAACTTTGTTTTGATTGATGGGATGAGTGTTCTGTGTGTGTGTGTGTGTGTGTGTGTGTGTGTGTGTGTGAGACCTGAAGCATCCTAATTAAAACGACCGTTATCGTTTACGCTGAACCCATATATTATCATTCTATGATTAATAATGTTCTTTTTCACCATTATAATTGAAATGGATGTTATATGTCACAGGAACCTCCTACTACTACAACCTAGAAAGAAAAGGCTTTTTATGAAAGTTAAATATGTCCATATATACTATATGATCATAAAAGTTTTAAAAGTCTGTTATGTTGTGTGTGTGTAACAACACTTTACTCTAAACACACATGTAGAGTCCACTTTGTAAATGCTTTATTAGATATCAGAAGTAAAGCCTCACTGACTCTAATCCACATAATTATTTAAATGGCTAATGTGTGTGTCTCTGCTGGATATAAGCCGGTACTTACATATGTTTATATGGTAAACATATGGAAGTACAGACTTGACCATTGCAATCTTGAAAGTGCCCACTACTTGAGTGAAAATAATTGGATGTGACTAATGTCTGTAATATCAGTTTTTGTAGTGCCTTCCAAGCAGATGGATCTGCCCACACAACAGCTCTTTTACTAAGCTCTGTTTTACCCTCAGACAGCTGTAGGGTGTGTTGAAGTAGTTTTTTTTTTTAATGAAATCACTAATGTAATTACTCACTTTTTTATACCACACGTCTGCTTTCTCAGCCCATTGGAACAGCTACTATGCTGCGTACTATACAAGGTTGTTCATTTGTCATTATTATTATTGCGTCTGGGGAGAATGTAAACAGCAGCAACAAGATGATAATATGGTTTCATCTTCACATAAAAAAAAGTCTGACATTTGGGAAACGGTGTCCATCTTGACTGCGTTTGAGCACCGAGCACGATCGAACAAAACACAGTCACCTCCTCTCATCTTGCACTGACAGCTGGGAACATGGACCACCCTCTTGAATGCTTGATCTGGAATTTTGATAAGCAGTCTCTGTAAAGAAATCGGGTCGGATTTTCTGCATGCGCACTCCTGAGCCTCTTGCCTACTGATTCACACAGCAACAACATCGCAGCTAACAAAATGGCATCCGCTAACACCAAAAAACAGCCGGCTCCCAGCACAAAACAGACTCCAACACAAACTCCATGTAAGGATAAAAAGAACAATACATTTTTATGTGTGCCAAACGAGAATCAGATTGACGTCGGGCAAAAACTCCACATCAGAAGGTGTTTGAGTCATGTAGAGACCTCCACTTTATTTTGGATATAAAAACCGACCCAGAGCTTTCATCCTAACGGACGGGTAAACTAGCATTACTGCAAAGCAAGAAATAGATTGTGATTTTGTGTTTTTGTTGGCTCAAGTTAGATCACGTTAGCTTGCTGGCTAATACGGACCAGTTGCTAACCTTATTTGTTGCAAAATACTATAGTTGTAACGTTATGGCTTGACACATTGCCACATTACACCAGCTAACGCGATCCATATTACTAGCATAACACCGGTTTCAGTCGCCGTAACTGACGTGAACCACATGATATACAATAATACATAACATAACAATAATACTTAACAGTGCAGGATAACAACGCAGTGGAAGACAGTTACATTAATGCTTTTTACTGCAGTCTAATAAATATTACTGTGACGATCCAATGGGAGTTTACCTGAGTTTCCAGCATTGCATTTGATGCCTTCTCTTGTTGTGTCGGTCTCTGTTTTGGCTGAGTGCTACCTCGCTCATTAGTTTGAGTATACACACGACCACAAGCTTGGGAAGGTAGTGGTTGCAATCGGAAACCTCACTTCTAGAGGCCACTGAAAACTGAAGGCCACTTTAAGTGTTTACCGAGGGGAGATTTACAGATTACAAAAATAGAACACAGAACATCAATTGTCAAAGTGCAAAACATTATGTTAATAACATCAGACTAAGTGACCAAATAACATCAGCTAGGTTAGCATAATATTTTACACTCATTCCAAACTGCACAAATACCACTAACTGTATAACACACCTGTTTCTGGATGTATGCTCCTTTTACAACTTTTAATACCTCATTTAGGTTCCTAGAACAGTCATTTTGGAAGTTTGTGATGCTACCGTGACTCCCTGTTTACATTGCTTTTGATCAGATCCGCTACAGATGTTTCCTAGCAACCCATTTATTACTACTAATATTTAAGTCAGAGTCAGAATCAGCTTTTATTTCCAGGTATGCAAAATTGCCACAGACGAGAAATTTGACTTAGGATTGTACATTGTTCACGATGTGCTTACTTATACAATAATACAATAATATAATCAGACACAGGCTAAAGTATAGAGAACACATATATACACACTATAAACAAAAACAATATAGACAGATTGAGGCAATACACAGGATATACAGTAAGAACAGCTCTGAAATAGAGAACGAGAGAATGATGAATAAATAATCGGTAAGTCTTTATTTGCAAAGACAGTTTTGACGTTTTAATGGTGCAACCCGATTTAACAAATCACTAGTTTGAAACGAGCCAGTAGTTTCTGAGAATTTAGGAATGACTTTACAAAGAGAGAGCAGGCGCTGGCTGTAATTTGACACTGATGATGATGATGAAAGTAAATATGGAGGAAAATACGATGGAAAGTATAAGCATTACAGCCAGTGGTAAACCTTATGCTCGAAGGCGAATCTAATATTTTGGGGCGCTTCTTCCACGCTAAAATCCCGTTTTGGTTTCTTTCTCTTTTACTGTCAACCTAACCCTTTAATGACAAACCATAATCCTGCGGGCACTTAAATGTATTTAAAGGGGGAGACAAAAACTATATTGGGTAGGACACTGACAGCTTTGGATTTAGTGAAATGTACTTCCAGATTGACTGGGATTCAAAGTGAGCATTTATGGAATCAAATTAAAAGCAGCTTGTAAATTAGTTACAAAGGCACAAAACAGAGCCACTGTTAACAGCTTAATAGTGAGTGGCAGCATACAATTTATTTACATAGTTTTACTTGTTAGCCTCTAAAATGGTAATATTTCATTTAATAAGCCATGGTTATTAATATTTCCACACAGGAGACTGTTTGAGGCTTTGAGAAAATATGATAATAATATAATATTATAAAGAGTACAGTCTAGACCTGAGCATGAACTGAATGAGTCCCATTACTGCAAAGCAGTCTGACAGTAAGTTGCTCTGGATACCACATAATCTGTTTAGTGTTGAATTAATTCTAATAGTTGATGCCATTCTTTTTAGATTTGATGTTGATTGGGCTTTAATGTAATATTTTTTTCTCTGACTGTTATCCTATCAGGGTGTGACATCACTGCAGGTGAACCTAGTGTGTTTTCTCAAGGAGGATTATTTTGTTGCCACATGGTGTTGTTTTAGATAACAACACATTTTTGTTCATGCGTCGTGCCATCAGTAGACTCTAAGCGACGGTTTTCCGAGCCCTGTGCTACTTTTTGCGCTTGCTGAAGGTACTGTGTGGTTTGATGTTTATTTATGATGTGGGATGATTATTGGGGTTTGGGGTAGTTACTGGGACCAAAGGCACGGCGGCAGTCACAGATTTGCATGGTGTGTCGGACACTGTTGGAGACTTCTAATAAAGACTTTAGCTGCAAGAGCAGAATGGACCTTTGCAGAGAGCACAGGGATGACAATGGGCTGTTAGAAAATAAAGTGTGTGCTTGCATGTGTGTGGAGACAAAAATAACAACAATAACAAAACAAGGCATACACCGCAGTTGTGTTTTGTGCCTGTGTGTGGTGTGAGACTGAGAATAAAGCAGGCCTGTGCTCCCAGTTAAGGTTAGTTTGAATATCAAAGGCGAGCACGATGGAGAACACCTGAGGCTAATAGCGGTTGCAGTTATAAAGCTAGACAAAATATTTAAAGCCTCTCTTTGTGATTTGTTTGTTCTGTAACATTATGTTGTTTTTGTATATATAAATGTACTCCGTGTACATGTGTATGTCCTCACTTTGTTCCCTGTTGTCGTTATTTGTAAAAAGACGGTGCTCAGATTGTACTATAGACACATTGATGCAGACACACCACATGTTGTCTGCACATATGGACTCCTGCCTTCCATAACTTCATAAGAGTGCTGTCAGCGTATCATAAATAATATTTCCAGCAGTGAAGGCCAAGGAGCAGTAACACCTGCCATTGGAAACTGCGTTTTCTATGCATCAAAATAATTGGCTCAGTATGGCCAGTATGGTCTGCAGGATCTTAGGGAAACAAGGTCACTGAAGGAGCGATTAATATGTTCCATTTTTTGATGGTTTTTCATTTGCTCATATAAAGTGAGACATGAAAAAACAAGCCAAAACTATCAGACTTATACCATGGAACCTCAACATCCTGTTAGATTCTGGCTGGTCAATATCTAACTAAAGGCACAAAACAGAAAAGTTGTTATATCAAGCAAAACTGCTCATAGAGAAGGAAACTCAGCTTGATGTTGCTTTGCTTCTTTGGCACTAATCATGTCATGCTGCCACCTCCCATTGCATACCCCCACTTCACCAGAAAGCCCCAAAAAATTATGGTTTGATTCCAGACGGATGACACCCCATTATTTCATGACACCGAGCTCTCTATCACCAAGGCTACTGATCAAAACAATTTTAAAAAGCCCACAAATACCATATTAATTGGGAAGCAGTGAGGAATGTATCGGAGTTACTGGTCCAGAGTTAATTATGTAATCTTCTCATGTCCCCTTGAATATATTTGCATGAAGGGTAGTAGGTGGAAAAACTGTACTGATTTACATTGTATTCTGACCAAATTTCAGAAACAGTTTAATGGAAACACAACTATTGTCCGCCCCTTTTGAAGTGAGTGAGTCTCTGAAAATCTGAGACAGTTCCAACATACTGACATTAATGTTAATTTTCAGTACCGAATTAATGTGCTGATTAATTGTTAAGTCTATGAAACAGCAGAACTTCCCAGAGCCCAATGTGTCCTGTCCAAATGTCTTGTATTGCTCAGCTCAAGACCCAGAGATTTACAGTGAGTTATGACATAGAAGAGCAGCAAATCCTCAAAGAATTTTACTCTGCTAATGCTCCTCATGCTAGAAATTGTATAACACTGATTTGCTTTGATTTGAATCCATAAAAGCCATTTCACTCCCCCAGTTCTAAAGCAGCAATACTATCTTAAAAAGTGCACTACAGTCTCCCTGTAGTGTCTAGAACTATTCCTTAGCGAGGCTTTGGGCCGTGCTGTTTTTTGTCGTCATCATGTCGTTGAGCTTTAATTGACTCAACAAGGATTTAGCAGTCCTCTAATGACACCACTTTGAGGACAAAGTCACGCTCATTAGTTCCCAATGATGCTCGATTCACATTGAAATTTGCCAGATGTGCTTACAGTTTAGGGATATATGTTTGAAGATCCTTCCTCTGTTTCTCTTCTGCAGTCTTTTAAAAGCAGCATTTCCCGCTGTCTTTTTGTGTTACATTTCTAACAAACATGTCTGTTTTACAGCTACTCTTTGATTAGGCTGATTAGAGTGTCGAAGTAAAGTTAATTGAATGACTTAAGTCAGTTTCTACTTAAACGCCAGAAGGGAAAAAGGGGGAGTGATTATAAGATGAAGGCATAGAGAGAGAGAGAGAGAGATGGGGGGGTGACCAACAAAAAGCGAGATGAAAATATGGTATAAAGGTCGTGAGGACAAAAAAAAAAGCAAGGGGGTGGAAGGGCGTGTCCCTCCAACCAGTGGGACAGCGTCAGTTGCTGGGGCGATGGGCGATGTGAGCTGGTGATTAATGGACAACGTGCGAGGCGGGCCGTTAAACGGTGTGGGATTAGAGGACATGCAGCGACCGGTGGCCCACCGTTAACTGGGAGCGTCGATGCCGCCCCGCTCTGCATGACCTCCGCGGCTTAGCCGGGCTTTCATCTAGCTGAGGGCTGCAGCAAGAGGAGGGGTTGATGGGAGAGGAGAGGTGGGGGGAGAGGCAGACAAGAACAGAGATGGGGACATAATTGTGAAGATATCAACAGATAGTTTCTGTGTTTGTAGTGGCACCTACCAACAATGTGCGCTGGTAGGCGTGTGTGATTGGTTCGAACAGCTAACGCGACAATAATGAGTTTTCATGCTGATACTTCCCCGGCTGTACATATACACACACACACGTACACTGTGGAAATACAGATGCAAACCTTCCCTTTTTGCTTCTACCACAGAGGGAAATAAATTACGTTTATGCTGTGTGTGCATGTGTGTGCGTGTATCTTTTTGTCCTCTTTTGTGCTTCTGAGATTCAGATTCAGCCTTTCATTTGAGACCCCCATGCTCTCACAGACAGGTGTCTGCCTCTGCACAGTGCAGGTGTGTGTGTGTGTGTGTGTGTGTGTGTGTGTGTGTGTGTGTGTGTGTGTGTGTTTTAAGCTTACATTTTTGAGTTTGTGTGGGGCATCCATGGGTCATTTATGCTTATGAGTGTGTTTCCACAAGCCCACTGCTGTTCTGTGGTTTATTAGGATGCTGGATATGAGCTTTGGGGTTGCGCATGTTGCTGGGCACCACTGAGTTGTGGGGTGTGTGTGTGTGTGCACATATTTGATCTGCATTTGTGTAAAGACTATAAACATTGCTTTTTGTTTTATGATGTAAAGTGAATGTAAATTAAGTAGAGAAATTTACCCGTTAGTGTTTTTGTGCCGTGTTCCATTTAGCATAAGCTGAATATGTTTAACTGAGAGAGCTGGAAGCTAGAAACTGAAGAACATTTGCTGTTTTACTAAAATTATTTTATTTTGCTGTCAATTTTAAATTCTGTTTCTGTTCTGCAAGGCTGGTTTCAATTGCATTTCTAATTTCAACAAAATCGACGATGTGGCTTTTTCTGAAAATAAAAATAAAATAAAAAAATAAAACTGTCAATTGTTGCTCTGGCAGAATTGATTAGGTGTTGTTTCCGTAGTTATACAGCTCTGTCTTTTGTGCTTCAGCCTTCAGACTGGTGCACTTTTTTAAGCTTTTACTGAAAACAGGACTAACATTTCAGTGCTGTCCGTTTCAGTAAGTCTCCATTCCTGAGGCTGCTGCTTCAGAGGTTATTAGAAATTACTACTTTGTGAATTTTGCAACCATAATTTCTCTGTCTCTCTCTCTCTCTGCAGGCATTCATTCGTCCATTCAGAGAGCACCACATCGATCCAACCGCCATCACTCGCCACGATTTCATTGAAACCAATGGCGACAACTGTATGATCCCCATCCTACCACTGGCTCACATGGTGTACAAGTTCCTCACATACACACCAGGTAGCACACACAGTATTTATTTTCCTCCACTTGTTGCCCAGAAAGCACGCACACATACAACAGAAAAGCATAAAAAAAACCAGGAGACACACACATGGCAGCTATGACATTTCAGAAGGAGGAGAAACAGGAGAGGCGTGAAACCTGCTGTCTGTTGACCATGAAAATGAGGTTGACAAAGCTCTGGTATTTTGTAACCTGTAAGAATGTTCCCATTCATATTGTTATCACATGTGAGTGAGAAGCGTAGGGGGCGTGACTCCTGCAGAGGTTCGAGCTATACTCCCAAGATATCACACCCTCTTCACCCATCAAAGCAGTGAGAATCACAAGTGGTGCAATGTGGATGTGATCCCTCACTGGGATCTATGCCAACATGCTTTCAGTCACATACAGCTGTAATGTGAATGTAAGGACTTTACAAGGGCAACTTTCCAGGGTCTAACAAACTGCAGCAGTGACTTAGTGTTACGGGGCGCCAAAGGTAGCACGGACTCTGGCTGAAGTGTGTCCACTGATTATGGGAAAGCATGGGGCTGGTTTGCTGGTAATCATGTGCACTGACCTTACGAGTGCAGGGCAGGAGGGGGAGGGACTGGAGGTGGGAGATCAGCAGGAGAAACAGAGCAACCGGTTATTGAGGAGGTGACATCTCCACCTGTCATGTCTGCGCTTCTATTTAAGCCAAAAGGTCACTGACATGTACTAGAGGAGGGGGAGGGCAGTTGACATCAGCTAGCTAGGTGAGAGGCTAGGTTAGCTGCAGTTAAATGGGGTTGAGCTGCTCATGAGCGTCTTCGAAATTCATTGTCTGCTGTCATGAATAAACCAGCTAACTGGCAGAATATTCTGCCAACAAAAGGGAATTAAAAGATGGAAATAGGACACCATCTTACCTCGTCAGCCAAGTGATGCCATGTTATAGAGGAAAGAAATGACGATCCCAGCTTTGTATGAAGATTTCAAACAGCAATATTAAACACTAACCATGCTTTTTGTTTTTGTTGACACCAGAAGCTGATAGGAAAAATTAACTCTACGGTTTTCTTGGCCAGAATTATCTCTGTATGTTATAATAAATAATATTATTTCAGTATATTGCACTGATGAGCTCTCTTTCCTGGGATGCCACTGTGTGCTGAAGGCAGGGCTTTGTCTTGTAACACTTGTATTGTAATTTGTATTTTAAGCTACGTTAGCGGCTTGATCCAGAATGAAGTATCTCAACAACCATTTGAAGGACTGCACTGAAATCCTGTACAAACATTCATGGTATAAAGGCTAAGGAATTTGGTCATCCCCTGACTTTTCATCTAGCGCCACCATGAGGTTGGCTTTTCTTTGATATTTAGTAAATTTGTTAACGGGCTGTATGTAGTTTTTCAATGAAATTACTTATTAATAAATCAAATTGTCACTGCCTTGTTGTCAGTGGGCTCAGACCTCACTAAACAAATGAAGCGCATGCTTGTTTTCTCTGTTGCTTTCATCAGCCACTATTCTGCTTTTAATGTGAGGACACTGGGTCAGAGCAGTTCTGTGCGCACTCCTCAGCCTCTCTCAGACTACAGCAACAACACAAGAGCAAATGAAATACAATTCAATAACAACACAAAACAACAGGCTCTCAGGACAACACACACTCCATGTAAGGATAAAAAACACAATAACAACAGTTTTATGTGCTGAGGTCCATCAGACCAAACGAGATTCAGACCATGTTGAGTAAAAACACAGTGAACATCAGAAAGGCTGGAGAAACACAGACAGTCACGTTAGGTCGGCAGTTAACGCTGAGCAGTTGCTAATGTTATCCAGTGCAAAGTTGTATCGCTTTCCACAATACTTCACCAACTAATGCGACCCATATTACTATCCTGGGTACCACCGTTATGATGTCAAAGTGTTGACAGGATGGGGCAGCCAGCTAACGCTAATTAGCTCAGACCTGTAGCTGTTTGTTCACTAACGTTGCAGTAAAGTTACTTACCGCAGTCTAACTGTAACTATAAGTGTAGCAACAATCTCACTTATAATATTCAGTCCAGCTCACTAACCGTTTCGTTACATTAAGTGTGTTCACATTGCTGAGCCTCTAGTGAAAGATACACAGATAGCAATGTCAGTTACTGAAAAGCCCCGCGACCCTGTACGCAGGATAAGCGGCTGACGATGGATGGAGTTACTAAAAAGCAGACAGGTGCGCTAAAGCCCTGGATTTACTTGCTTATAACTATGCATTTGTGTACACAAGTTGGCTGCCACACCTATCCTGTGTTGCTTTGGAGCATAGGTTTTACACGTCTCCAGAAATTAATGCTACGCGTCTGCGAGATATGATTCTGCACATGAACGTGGGGGCAGTATGTCGATCTGACCAGCAGGTCAGCAGCACTCTACTGTTCCACACACCAGCCCAGGTGGTGGCAGTATGCAGTTGGTTTGCCAACCGTCATTAAACGCAAAAGAATAAGAAAGTCAGCAACAGACTTTCAAAAAGGAGATTTATGGCAGATGTTTACAGGAAAACTCCTGGAGCTAGTCCCCAATTATCGAGGTCGTTATGATGTCTCAATGTCGCTATGTTTGGTTCGTTTACAATGTGCAAATTCAGAGGTTGTCAAGGAAGATAATCCAGTGTCTGCGAGGGATGATCCAGTCCTGGTCTGCCCCCTAGTGGATTCAGGTTTAATCCTCCAGGTACACGCAAAGTACGCAGGCAAGTATGTGAACAATGCTGTTTGCGTCGCCGACGCCTATCTACGCTTACGCTTTGTTAAAAAGCAAGTATATCCAGGGGTTAACGCTGATGCAGCATGTCAGCTAAATGCAGTAAATGTAACGTTATCATGTAATGGTCATGGATTAGTTCAACCTCAAGCTGATAAAAATATTACTGTAACGTTGCAGTGGGAGTTCACCTGAGTTTCCAGCATGTTGTGTGAAGCTGTTTCCGTGTCTGTCTATAGCCTCTCTCACACAGTATTTTTTTCTGGGAGTACTGAGCGGCTCGCTGCGCTGTATTAAAGGTACGGAGCCGGCAATGTTAAAATAACAGAGCCTGAAAAGCCACAGCCTACATGCCGGTGTTTCTGCGTTTATTGCAGGATCTCTGTATGATAGCGGTTGTGTTTCAGATTATGCTCGCTCGTTGCAATCTTAGAACCGCACCGCTTTTCCTGTAGCGACATCATCAGGTCAAAATATGACCAATATGTCCTAATACTTTCTGACCAAATACCTGCAAAACTAATGACATTCCTATACTCGTACTTTGTGTTTAGTGCTGAATCTTGCTAGCAACACAGCATATAGTTATGCCGGTTATCAAGCATATGAATATCAGGGAAATCAGAGTTGAAAGTGAAATCCTCCATATAAACACAGTCAACATAAACATGAAGGAAGAGGATAAAAAAAATAATACAGACTGAGAATTCTGATACAAATGGAAAGAATGTCGTGAATTTCATACATGAAGAAATGGAGAAAAGAGGAGCAAAGGGGAAACTTGCAGAGGTCAGCTGCTTGTTCGCAGCAGGGACTAGCAAGGAGGTGGGGAGGGGGGGGGGGATTAGAGGGGAGCGAGCAGTAGTGAGGTTCACTTGTAGGTGACATCCACACCTGTCATGTCGCACACCGCAGGGAGTCGAGAGGTCACTAGACGGATGGGGGCAGACGTAGTGACATCTACACCTGTCATGTCTGCGCCTTAAGAGGTCACCGCTAAGAGTTTAAGACAGAGAGTGAGAGCGCATGAAGAAGAGAGGAAGTGAGCGAGCATTGGGGGGTGTGGGTGGCAAAGGGTCAGGTAGCGGTAAGATGACATCTAAACCTGTCATGTCAAGCTCCTCACAGTTTCAAGCGGTCACCAGACAAAGACAGAGACAGAGGTAGATGTGGAAAAGCTGAAAGCTGTGAGGCGACATCTCCAGCTGTCATGTTTGAACTTGAACTGGGGTCAAGAGATCGCTGTTTTAACCAAAGAGAGGGAACGAGGGATGGAGGTAGAGGGAGAGAGGACAGCTGTAAGTCATACCAACAGAAGGACTCAAGTGAATAACAAGAGTTAGCGGTGTGACAGACAGGCCGTAGACTTCTCTTTGGTTTTTGGCAGAAGACAGGAAAGATGGACGGAAGCCACACTCCGTTTCACTAAGCAGGTGTTGGTGGCTCAGTTACATCTGAATCCAAAATTCAGTTAAAATGACAATATGCAGAACACTATTTTGAGAATGGTTGTACTCAGCTCTCTCCTATGTGTGATTCCTGACATGTTTGTCACCTGTCAGCTCATATCAACACTGACGTCAGAACGTATGAACGTCAACCAGTTCTCTTCAAGTACTTATTCAATAGCAATAGCCGTTTATTATTTATTAAGTGACGGGGATACTTCCCGGATATATGTTGTTTCGTGCAACTCATCGTTTTCCAGAATCTCTACAACTGTGGTGGTGAGTGCAAAGTTAGCACAAATCAAAAAGCCACAAAGGCACATCTGTGGGAAATACCCCAGGTTGAAATATACTGGAATTTTAGATTTAAGTATTAAAAGTTGAAGTGCTCAATGCATAAAATGGCCCCTGTGACTCTGTGAATAGTATTTATCATATGACCGGTTTATTATTCCTGATGCATAAATGTGTAAACATCGTTCTACTGTTGTAGTTTGCAGAGGAAGAGTTAATTTGAACTACTTTATATTCTGTTGGATAGTTTAATCTCTAAAAATGCATCTTATTTTAGTCATTATTTGTATTTAAAATCTTAGTTTGTAAAGGAACTAGTAACTACAGTAAAATGTAGTGGAGAGAAATGTACAGTATTTCCCACTGAAATGTAGTGTAGTAGAAGAATCAAGTAGCATGAAGTAGAAATACTCAAGTAAGGTACCAGCAGGGGTGGAAATGAACTTTTTGGCTCACCTGCCAATGGGACTGGTAGATGAAAAAAATCTGCTGGCCAAATATATTTTTTACTGGCCAAAATAATAAATTGCCTTTTTATGTCACGTAAACATTTGTTTCAGTACTTTTAATTGAGATAATAAGGTATTCTGTCGAATACAAACTTAAAGAAGACACCAGATTGAAATTTGAAGCAAAGTAACTTATTGCTAATAAATGTAAGACATAACAGTAAATTGTTTTATAAACTTACAAGATGCTTATTAATCAATCATTCAACTTAAATCTTATCACTGCTCACTCTTAATTATGCTTTATCATTCAGCTTAAACCTCCTCATTAATTAGTTTTTTTCTTCTTTTTTGTTTCTGCCTCATTTGTGCCTCCACACTATATTCATTAAACTTTCATATACAGTGTATCACTACTATAGGCCTAATATTAATTCTGGGTGGTTTTCATTTATTAAATCCTAAGAAAAACAGTCTACATTGGTCTGTAATTTATTAATGCTAATT
The DNA here is from genome assembly GCF_021292245.1 of Micropterus dolomieu. NCBI lineage: Eukaryota > Metazoa > Chordata > Actinopteri > Centrarchiformes > Centrarchidae > Micropterus > Micropterus dolomieu. Next base: position 28,385,004 of record NC_060171.1, on the reverse strand, counting down.
ACTAACAAAAAAATCATAACCATTCATGCACAAAAATAACTGTTAGGTTGTAGTTTTTACTCGCTTTACTAATTCCATTTTTCTGGTTCACACATATCTCTTTTACGGGCAAATGCATGTGAAATATACTCTATTTAGCAATGCATCATCCGTCCTGAACCCGTCGCGCTACTTTTCTTCTTCTTGTTTATTTGTGGATGCTGTATACTTCCCTTCACTGTTACAGAGCTGTTCTACATGCTGCCACTGGCTTTAACGGTGGGGCACGTAGCAAACAGCGGGCATAAATAAACGGGAGATTTACTGGGAAATATTTTAAAGGGAGGACACCAGGAGAGAAAGGTAAAATATGGGAGAAGCCCCGGGAAAACGGGAGGGTTGACAGGTATGCACGTTACGGTGGTAGCTAGCTCGCTAAATGCTAAAAACACTCCAGGTACTCCGAGCACGACTTGACTACTCCCGACTCCAATCCTCTAACGCCCACCCCCTTACATATCTATGACACACTAAACACACAGACACACGGCTGATCTGCCGTTCATCATATGGGGAAATCGTTCCAAATATGTTTACACACCAATGTGGTGGGTAGCCCGCCAACATTTATCCACCAAACGGAAAACCTACCCACATTTGGCGCTTGGCGGGTGTTAATTTCCAGCCCTGGGTACCAGTACCTCAAAAAAGTACTTGGTTACATTCCACCACTGTAAATAATGTGTACACTTCAGCAGAATAAAAGCATTTCAGTGTGTACGACCAGGCATCGCTCACCAGACGGCTAGTTGAAGTGTTAACTGTGGCTCCTGCTGCCATTGAAAACACTATAAACACTTTAGTTGTGGCTTTCACAGATCAAGTTCTGCAGAACGGTTCACATTTGGTAAGACGTCTGTCATGTGTGTTTTATCATAAGACGAATGGCCTCCGTGGTGTAATAGGAAATGTAGATCCTCAGCACCTGCCAAGCTGCGTCTCCACGTGTAAAACAGAAGAAATTAGATATTGAGTTTGATTTTACACAAATTGAGAATGAAAAACCTTTTAGAATCTCATTTCCTTTCTTCCCTGTAAAACAGCAAGATTTAAAAGTTACCTCACTCTACTCCCACATTAACATTATACTGAATTCAGAAGGTTCATGTAGTCCCTCACCTTTTGCCCAATGATATGAATCTACCTTTCATCCAGCTTTGAATGACCTCTTATTGGTGTAAAGGCCAGACCCTTTATCGTGTTTCAAAAAGGAAAACACGTCACATTAAAGAAAGATGCACTCCAAGTGCTGTTTTGGTGTGACTTTCTCACAGAGACCGTAAACGGCTGTCCCCAATACCCAGCCTCCATCAACACCGTCATCTGAATATCACATAGACACACGGCACACATTCTGGCCAGTCCCAGGGCGCCTTTGTATGAAGAATGTGTAGTCCTTTTAGAGTATGAGAGTGGGGTTGTTTAAATATTAAAATATGATGATTCATAGTTAAATTTGAACATCAGAATGACTTTGCTCAATAAAGAACAGACAGAATTTGTAGAGACTGATTTTCTTGTGTGATGGCACATGAGCGTGGAGGGCTGAAGTGTCTTACCCCTGAGTGTCTGACTTAAATGTCCCTCTTGATGCCTGCAGTGCTGAGGTGACAGCTCTGTGATAAACACTGATGTCAGATGACTGATCTCCACTTGGCCCCTCTGATTTTGGCAAACAGTCTTTTGGAAGACATTGTGACAGTCACCGCTTACTGCTTATGTTACATTACAGACTATTTTACCCGCTCTCTTCATTATCATACTTGTTTGTCTTTGTCCTCTCCTCCTCTCTCCCCTCCTGCCACTCTTCCCCATCTCCCTCTACCCACCCCCCATTCCTCATCCTCCCCCTCTGTCTCTTGATCTCTCCGAGGCTCCTGCCAGCATCCTCTCTGTGGGAGTGCTACGCCTTAACACTGGCCCTTCTTCATTACACCAAACAGTTTGATCAATTATTCTATTAACTTTACTCTCTTTTTCTTTCTTTCTTTCCCTCTCCCTCTCTCATCTGTCTCATGTCTGCTTTCAGAGGCCTTGGCGGCGTGCTATCCCTGGGACTGCTATGTCTTCGCCCTGGCGGTTTTCGTGACGCTGACCAATCAGATACATAAGTGGAGCCACTCCTATTTCGGCCTCCCGCGCTGGGTCACGCTGCTCCAGGACTGGCATCTGGTGTTGCCACGGAAACACCACCGCATCCACCATGTCTCGCCGCACGAGACATATTACTGCATTACTACAGGTAAGAGCTGGTGTCATCAGTAAATAGTGCTCCCACTACTGTCAGACAAATACGGTAAATGTGTTTTTACATACTAGAGCTGTTACTTAACTATACTGAACAAAATTATAAATGCAACACTTTTTTGCTCACATTCGTCATAAGCTGAACTCAAAGATCTGAGACTTTCTCTATGTACACAAAAGGCCTATTTCTCTCAAATATTGCTCACAAATCTGTGTTAGTGAGCACTTCTCCTATACTGAGATAATCCATACACCTCACAGGTGTGCCATATCAAGATGCTGATCAGAGAGCATGGGTACTGCACAGGTGTGCCTTAGGCTGGCCACAATAAAAGGCCACTCTATTTTTAGAATATGCTGCTCAGCTTTGAATTACTTTTAAATTGATGTAGAAAAAATGTGCTGTCTAATGTTAGTTCAACTCTCTACCCATGTTTCATTTAGTTAGCATGCAACTTTATCATAGATGAACAAATCATACCAGCAGTTTTAGATAAATGTGTTGGCTGGATAACATTTAATATCATTTAACCTTGATAACAACAGCTGCATTAGTTAAGCCACGATTGAAGGACAGGGCCAAGATTCTATTTACAGTACACTTTTCAAACATAATGTAATCCAACCCCATGTGCTTTCAAGTTGCTAAGAATCATTTTACCATCAATGCTGTTTATATATGAGAGGGAAGCGTTAACGTTTCTGTCAGGATATGGAGAACAGATCAAAGATATTTGATTAAAATGAATCTATGACCAGATAACCCCCCCCACCACCACCACCACCACCACCTAAGAAAAAACGAACCAATGTTCTGTTTTCAATTTTGCATCCATCAGAGCATTGAGACACTGAAGGACAGGATGTGTGTCACTTTTGAACACTATCAAATGTTTATCAGTGTGTATGTTGTGGGCGGACATTTTAGATCGCCATAATAGAAGCTGATGACACCAAAATTATTTCACTTACAATTCTCTGCAGATTGGGACAAAATGGCGGCCATGGTGTCTGTCTGTCTGTCTGTCTCTTATAAATAACTAAGTGAAAATGTTGTGTTTGCGTGCGTGTGTGTCTTTAGAGACACGAGGCCTCCGTAACACATCCGCATTCGGTATTCTGTGTGCATCTGGGTGAGAGGGAGGGAGAGAAAACACAAGGGGGATTCAGTTTGTACGTCACCCTGTGCCCCTGCGGACGACAGATGTGTGTGTGAGCAAGTTGAGGGGGGTGGCACAGGGAAAGTGTGTGTGTTTGTGCACCCGCACACACGTGTACATCTGCATACTCGAGCATCTGTGTGTATACTAGTCTTTTTGACCTCCTCTTCGGTTTCAAACCTGTGTGTGTGTGTGTGTGTGTGTGTGTGTGTGTGTGTGGTGGGCGGTGGGTTGGTGGCGGTCGGGGACCCACATGGGACGGCGGCGGCCCCCCGCTCCCCCAGCCTGGCTGCCTGGGCCGGGCTTGGATTCCACTGGGGCTCGCCTAGCTGCCTTTGTGTTCGCCACCGGCTGACAATCCCCATGTATATTTAATGCTAACCTGCTGTCTGTTCTAACAAATAGGACTTCACAGGCAGAGGGGGGATGGAGGACAGGGGAGAGAGGGAGGAGAGTGAGCGGAAGGGCGAGGAGAGGGTGGGTAGGAAGCAGGGATTTGGAGCAACAAAAACAAAAGGAGGAACGGGTGGCGAAAGAAGGAGAAATGGAGCGAGAGAGAAGAGGAAGAAAGAGTGATGGAGGGAAAGAAAGAGTGAAATCAAACAAAAATCTCTGGCTGCTTTACTGTCTTCCAGCAGAGAGACTGTCACTGGAGGGACACACACACACACACACACACACACACACACACACACACACACACACACATATCCCCGCAGCTATAGCATGCACCCTATGCAAACACATCATGGGTGGTAGTGTGTGAGCATCAGACAAGGCTAGCCTAAGTACATACAGCCCATGTGGATGTCTCTATTTGCTTCTTGTGTGTGTGTGTGTGTGTGTGTGTGTGTGTGTGTGCACGCGCTTGTACATCTGTCATCTCTTTTATTTCTGCAGTTGTGTGCTCGTGTTATTGACTGTGTCGACTTAAAAAGCAAAACTGCATTTGTGCAAGTGCTTAACTCTACATACAGATTGTGTGTATGCATGTCTTTGGTTATGATAGAAAACAGACATTGTGTGTGTGTGTGCGTGTCTGAGATGCATGTATGTACAGAGACTATTGTACAGTCATGCATATACATGTAAATGTACTTTGGCCTACAGCCATACATACATTAATGTATTTTTCCTAAACATACAGTAGGTTCATAACTATTTAAGTTCTGTAAAGTGTAAAAGAACGAAGAATCTGAAAATGTATGTGTGTGAGAGAAAGTGCCTGTGTGTCTCTGTGAGTTAGTAGAGGCTAAGGACATCTGCTGGGAGAATCCCCTCTGAAATCTCGTCTGTATATGATGATGAGAGTGAGACAGGAGGATAGAAGAACTGGGGATAAAGGAGGGAATAAAAAGAGAACAGTAGAGGGTGAAGGAAGTTGAGGTGAAGCATAGAGATGAAAAAGTAAGAGACACTAGGAGATCCCAGATGAGGGAAAAAGAGAGGAGGGGAAGGAATGCAGGTTGGAGAGGCTGGAGAAAGGATGTTTGTAAACAGGTCAATAAGAGCCGGTGTTCGCCCTGTGGGTGCTGCTGGAGCAGTGGGCGGGGCCACAGACCAAACAAATATCTAAATACAGTAGCAAAATCCCTCCAGGGCTCTGAGACTATGGACTGATCTGTCTAAAACGCTTAGGCTTGTACATCATTGTCATCCTTCAGGTCATTCCATAACTGCCACCCAGTGTGACCGAGTGTTTGGCTGACAGCGCTGTCGGCAGCCCGACTGGAGAGGCGCTCCGTGGTATGCTAGGAATTTTATTACTGGGCAGGAGAGTGAATTATATATTTTTCATATATAGGTAAGGTGTATTGAATAAAATAGATCAGTAGTAACTAACCAGTGTTTATAAAAACTAAAAATATATAAATAGGGAAAAGCATGAACTAGTAAACCACAAGCACATGAATCGTAAAGACGATCCCCTGACATATGTTTGGTGTTATAATGGGTTTACATAAAATGTTTCTGAAGAATTTGGTGATCCCCTGACCTTATAACTAGTGCCAACACCAGGTTTCATTTTGTCAGTTACTTTGGTTTATGACCAAACACCTGCAAAACAAATGACATTCACATCAGCCCTCAGCTGTACTTTGTGTTAAGTGCTAATTAGCTGATGTTAGCATGTTAAAACATTAAACTAAGATGCATGCATCATGCAAACATGGTGAAGATTACCTGCTCAACATCAGGATGTTAAGCATGCCGGTGTTAGCTTTCAGCTCAAAGGACCACTGTGCACAGTGTAGCAGCAACAGCCTCACAAAGCCACTAGCAGGGATGTAAACTCTTAAGCCTTGTTGGCTTTATCTGCATTTAGAAGCAGTAATGCTTGCAATCTCTTAATCTTTCCAAAGTTTGTTCCTTTCAATTCCTATGTCACTTTTTGACTATTCTTTTCCTCCTTTTTCCACCTTCCTGACTCTCTTCTTCCTCTCTCTCCGCCCCATTTTCTGTGTCTTTTGCCATGTTTCCTCACGACCTAGGTTGGTGTAACTATCCGCTGGACCAGCTGGGCTTTTGGAGACGGATGGAGCAATTGATCCAACAACTCACAGGGCAGAAACCGCGATCAGATGACATGGCGTGGGCCAAGAAAACCGACAGATAAACACAAAAAGGAGGGATGGATGGACGGTCGGGCCTGCAGATGCAAAAACATAGAAGAAAGAGATGGATGGGGAAAAACACATACACACATTTTACTCATGTATCTGCGCTTCTTGCTATAATACTAAAGAGCAAACATTTAAAGAATCCGTGTTTGCAAAAAAAAAAAAAATCAAAGATGGTTCGAAAGATTTCTGTATGTGCTGGAGTCTGTAGTTTAACAAGCTTTGAACGTAGGAGGACTACAAGCTGATTGGCTGTTACTCTGCTGTAACAGCCAATTGGCTTGTGGTCCTGTCTATCAAATAAGGTGTTGTGGTGTGTAGGAAGTTTCTGGAGGTTGGGCTCTCCAGGAGTGACACCATGCTGTCTGTTGAAGGCAGCTTCTTACACCACACATACACATGTACACACACAAACACACGCAAGCGCATAAACACACCTATACACTTGCACAGTGCACACAAACTCAAACATGTTTGTTCAAACATGTTCAGTGTCTCCACTGACTTCTTCTTGTCTGTTGTTTTTTAAGTATTAGGGTTGTTTGGCTCATACTAGAAACATCACCACCCTGATGGATGTTTTTACACACAAGAAGGTGAAAATCTCATGACTGTGTGCTTAAAAACTGTGTGATTAAAAATGTAGACAGTTAACTTCACCTCTTTAGTGCATGTGCTCGAGGTAAGATGATCTGAAGATAATTTGAGGTCCGTACATACAAGCAAAGCCATGTTTTCCAGTTTTGGTTGATTCTGAATCAATGATAACAGCATTTTCTGTTCATCCTATATGTGCTTTGACAAACTGTAGAACTTTTCTTGCGCAGACATTTCTCATGGAAATTTGGTAAATGAACGTATTTACTGCACAAAACAAATCATCTGTAAGCCATTATGATGACTTCTAATTAGATTAGAACCTATATTTCACTTGAATCCAGATTAGTTTAGAATTTTTAGCACATCTGTTCAGCTAGCTGTAGTAAAGCATTTCATCTTTTTTCGCTTTCATGCACATGAAAGAGGCAGCCAGACTTTCTCGTTGTCTCTTCATATATTACATTTTTAGAGTCCACTAAAAAACAAATCAACAGTGTGGTCAGATTTTGACTGTCTTCACAGACAGAGAAAAGACACAACTGAACTGAAAATGGTGGTTTAGCAAGTTACAGTAGGTGTAAAGCAGGTTACAAATGCAAAGGTGAATGTGTTTACACTTACAGGAATACGTTTAGGGAAATACACTCACTCCTTTACTTGGCAAGACTGAGATAAAAAGATGAATTTTACGGCGTAATGCATTCACTTATAATAAATATATATTGTCCTGTTTTTTTTTGTATTAACAAAATTATTATCTCAGAATTCTGAGAAAAGTATTCATGGGAGGGGGGCTGCTGCTGATCAGCCTGACCCTCCAGCACTGCTATATGAGTACGTGATAAATATAAATACAGGGTATTAGTTACATGTTACATGCCAAATTATGTCAGCTAACTGGATGCTTGACCACGTGTAACATGAGAGAGCAAACCAAATGAGATGTCTCGTTAATGCATTTTATTTTTTTTCCATGAAAACGTTTCTCAGCATTCTGAAATAATAATGTCATTAATTCAGACAAAGAGGGCAAACATTTTTTTCTCAAGTGAATGCATTATTATGCTTCCATAGTATACCACTCTCACAGGAGCCTAGGACTGGGGGAAGTGAGGAGACTGAGTATGCAGGAGGGCCCACAAAGATACTAGAATGAATTGCTATTGATGCAGGTAGGGATCCATAGAGAGAGTCTATGTACAGGGTCCACACTGTTGTGCTCTACCCCTGCACTCTCATGTAAGGATGATACATTTGTGGCTGTAGCATTCACTGACTAGCTAGGTTAGCATTTCTTATTATAACTGGAAACGATGGGAAATAGCTAGCCTAGCTCTGTCCAAACATAACAAAATACACATACCAGCACCACTAGCTGTTTTTCCATATTTCCAGTCTTTGTGCTAAGCTAAGTTAATCGGCCGCTGGTGGTAGCTTCATATGTAGCTAAAGACATGGAGGACCTCTGGCATTGAGTTTGGATGGCAGGTTGATGTTTATATAATATATATCTATCTCAATTTTACACGTACACACACACATATATATATATATATATTGTGTGTGTGTGTGTGTGTAAACTTGAGGTTCTTTCTTACATTTTAGCATAAAAGACAGAAGCAGAACTTCCTGGGCATCAGTGGTTTCTCCTTACTGTACTTGTGTCATGTCTGCAGACAGAAATGTATCCAGCAGAAGTTCAGTTTCTTGGAGGATGCTTGTGGCTGCCCTAAAGGCCATAAAATGAGTTCTATGTGTGAAGTTTGCATTTTCACCATCACACTGGACAGCTCAGGGCACGAAAGCTTGGTTGAGTTGGTTAGTGCCTCCAAGAGCTGCTTCTTGTCACATCCTGCATCACTGGGAATTTAAATTCAGTTTTTTGTCAGCCCAGGACAACCAGACCACTTCCTAAAGCACTTCCCAATCATTTAAATTGTACTGCTCTGATTAAGGAAAGCTTGAAAAATTTTTTTTTTATCAACAACCGTTCTATACCACAAATAAATCTTTGCAGTCTTTTATAAACAGTTGCAGTCATTCAAACCATTTTAGAAATCCTGATCCATTGCTGTGTTCACATCCAAAATCCTACCGTAAAAAAGACAAAGAAATCCCATCAGCAGTTTTGCAAGATGCTAATTGTTGGCGCTGTCTATTCCACTGTGCTGCTTTGGCTGCAACTGTAAATACTAAACCATACCAAGAAGGGATCACAAACCTTTAAACCTAAATCAGAGAGATTCACACATTCAAACTGAATTTCTGTTGCACTAGCAAACTACTAGCAAGTTGCTTATAAAATGCAAATAATGTCTCCAGTATCAGATTTTTGCTCACATTAATACGGTGACACATGCACTTTAGTTGGCTGTTAATAACTCTGTACTAAAGAGTCTAGTTGCTTGACGTCGTAGTTTCTTTCAAGGCTGGAAATCTCTTCAGTCACCGAAAATCAATAACAGCACTTTCATGTTTTACTGGGTTAATGTCTGAAAATGTGTCCTGAAAGCAACTGTTGACTCATGATAACACACACACAGATAAAGTCACACATCTCATTTGCATGCACACACACACATAACAAAACTCTTGAATGCTGTCACACTGTACACCAACACACAGGCTCTTTCTGACATTGTGTTCTGTTGTTTTCTCCGGCTTTATAATGTTCTATTTTTTTATTAACGGATCAAGCCTTGTAGAGTTCAGTTTTGACGTTCCATTTTGCAGCTCAACGCTCGCTGCTCGTCTTGCCTTAATGTTTTTATCTGCTCTTTGATTTAAATAAAGGTTTATTAAATCCAAGTGGTCGCTCAGTATGGTCATCTTTAATATAAAAAACATTTGTTTGGAGATGTCTAATTTATGCAGGATGTGAGCTGCACTGCTCTGAGGACTGAAGGGGCTGTATAAGTATCATTTCAACGCTGTTTCAAAGACTTGACCTTTAGCTTTAGTGCATTAGTCCAAGAGGCCTGTCAATCTCCGAATATGTGGTAAACAAAATGCAAAGGAAAAAACTAAATGAGAACAGAAAATGGGGACATATGGGTAAAGGATGTGCACTCATCATTAATCTTAAAGCATGTTTCTGTGTCAGGGTTAATGCTGTTCCCTGGCTCAAAAGTTTAATTTGTGAGAATTTCTACACACTAGTTAAAAGCCACTGCTGAACCACCAGCACCCTCTAGTGTAAGTTGAAGTTTCTACTCCGGTTTACCTTATTCCTTTCAGAAATAGATAGATGGATAGCTGGATGGATGGATAGGATGATGTAGTGTGGAGTCCTCAGCAGAGGTCAGAAGGTCACCATGTTCTCCTCTAGATCCCTACCATCTAACTTCCCAGATTGGATCAGTGAGTCTCACTCTCCAGATCTACCTCCCCAGAAAGCAGATCCCCCTGTTGGGGTACAGCTGCTGCAGCTGCCCCTCTGGACCCTGCTGAGAGCCGGAGGCAAGACCAGTGCTGGTGAGGAGGAAAGGGAAGGTAATTAGAAAGGAGAGGAGACAAGGACAGGGGAGGTGAAACAAGGAATTATTACAGTATCAAATTAATATTTAATAAGTTTGTCAATATTTTTATTTCCTGGTGTGTAAATATAACCAGCATTACTACTGCCTGCTACTGGACAGAGTGTGAAGCAGTATTTTTAGTTGTTGGTTGTTATTTCGTTTTAAGTGTTTACCACAGTGTAAGAGCTGGTTCAGTTTCAAAGCGTATGCTTCCCTGCTGCCTTGAAAGTTTGAGGTTGAATAATTTGTTATGAGTCAAATTAACTGAACTTTAAAAAAAAAACAAAAACAGATCAATACACTTAAAGTATTAAGTTAATCACACTGAAAAATATTGCAGTTCTGCAGTCTTCTGTTTGAAGAGTCAGTTCTGCGTTTGACATGAAGAACTCACAGCTGCAGCTGCTCCTGTTGGAGAGTCTTTGTACCAGGACATTTTAGGTACTCCTTGATACAGAAAGTCACTTCTGTGGTTATTCTAACAATAGATACATTTGTGGTGTCTGACTGTCACCACACACTGAAGAAGTTGTAATGTGGAGATAATAATCTTTTCATAAGGGGAAAAAAATAATTTCAGTTAAAGACTATTAGGACTTTCTGTACATTTGATGACATGTTTTGGGTTGTTAATTTGTTGAAAGTATAACAATTGACTGTGGCAGATCATACATACAAACACAGAGACGGTGCCTGTCGTACCTAAGTGTGAAACGTACACACACACACACACACACACACACACACACACACACGCACACAACAGAGGATATGACATGTTTCAGAACTCTCGCAGATCTCACATGTCTTCATATAGCTCACAGTAAGAGCTCCTTTGTCATTCCCACATTACTGCCACCTTTTCTACTGTAACACCCAGCACTAACAAGACATACATACATACACACACTCACACACACTCACACATACATTTGCTCTCTCTCTCTGCATGGTGGTGACATATTGGATCTCACTATGCTGATGTGCTTGGCTGATCAGTGTCTCACGCTGGTAGCTATTAAAGTTTCTATCAGACATACTGAGATCAGGCCTTGATGGCAACACTTGCAGCGGGGACATGAATGTGCAGCTTTTAAGTTGATACTTAGTTATATTATAAAAGTTATAGTTTTTACCAAGCAGCGGCTTTATATAGCAGTGCATATTGTGATCATTATTGTCATAAAAATGTCCATCTCACAGTTCATTATGTGTCACACTTGGTATTGAAATTATACTTTCATAAATTCATGTCTTCAATCAATCCTTTGTGCGGAGATGCAGGAGGGGATCTACTTTTTGTTGCTTCATAGATTTCCAGAAGGCTTTTGATAGTGTAAATGATCATCTTAGCTTCAAACTACAGAAATCTGGTACTAATGGGAAATTTTATAAAGCTGTGAAAACTATCGATCAAGCCCCACTTACATGTAGGCAAAGTAATAACTAGAGAACAGGTTGGTGTCCAACCTCTTCTGGTGTGAAACAAGGGGATGTGCTCTCCTCTACACTATTTACACTATATGAATGACTTAATAGTAAATTAAGCAAGCAGATATTGAGTTCCGACTCTCTGACTTTCCAGCTGGTACTTGCAGATGATGCAGCTCTTATGGCAGAGACTGAATTTTGAATGGTAAATAGTGTACATCACTGGTATAGTAAATTATAATGAAGATAAAACTCAGATCATGAGTTTCTCACAAAAGTAAGTTTGTGTTTCATTTTGGATCATACCCAGAATTACAAATATTTTGGTTTTTATCTTAGATCATATTACTTTTCATGCATAAAATGTCCCAAAACTCAATACAAGGTCACATGGGATAGGAGCCATGTAAAGTAGGCAAACGGGTGACATGCTTAGACAATGTATGAGAGTGTTGTGTGTTTATAAGTTTATATCTGATATAATGTGTTTGAAACATGTACTGTAGACAGTACCATGTATTGGCTTGCTTTCTTTTTGTTTGCCTCTGAAGGTAATGAAAGTAGTTTCTTGTAAGACCATGTGGGCTGTTTGTGACACTTGAATATGAAAATGGGTGAATTATTTCACTTATTCATTCATTTTATATTTTTATAAATGTATAAACTCTTATAACTGCTTGAGGCACCGATGTGTCCCTTAGGGTTATAGGATTGAAGTCAGTCACTACCAAACTGGTGGCAATGTGTTAGTAATCAGAATCAGAATCAGAAATACTTTATTGATCCCCGAGGGGAAATTCGTTTGTCGCAATTGCACACTTGTCAAAGGTAGATAGATAAATAGTATAGTATATAAACATAAGAGTATAAATATAAAATATAAATTATATTAAATATAAAGGAAATTATGTACAATATTTACATTATTAAGAGTTATTATGGTGAACCAAAAAGGACTAGTGAATAAATAGCAGTGAATATTGCAATATTGCATTTATTATTAAACAGATAATATTGCACAAAAATAGATAATACGGTCCAGTTTAAAAACTAACTAAGTATCTGTGTGTCAGACACTTAGAGGGAGGAGTTATAAAGTTTGATGGCCACAGGCAGGAATGACTTCCTGTGGAGCTCTGTGGTGCGTTTTGGGGGAGTGAGTTTTGCACTGAAAGTGCTCCTGTGTTTGAGCAGCACGTCATGGAGTGGGTGAGAGACATTGTCCAAGATGACTTGTGGTCTGGGCAGCATCCTCCTCTCTGACACCACCAACAGAGAGTCCAGCTCCACCCCCACAACGTCACTGTCCTTGCGGATCAGTTTGTTGAGTCTGTTAGAGTCTGCTACCCTCAGTCTGCTGCCCCAGCATGCAACAGCAAACAGGACAGCACTGGCCACCACAGACTCATAAAACATCCTCAGCATCGTCCACCAGATGTTGAAGGACCTCAGCCTCCTCAGAAAATAGAGATGACTTTAGCCCTTCCTGTAGAGGGCTTGAGTGTTCTTGGCTCAGTCCAGTTCATTGTCAATTTGCTCTCCCAGGTATTTGTAATCCTTCACAATGTCCACACTGACCCCCTGGATGGAAACAGGGGTCATTTGTGCCTTTGCTCTCCTTAGATCCACAACCAGCTCCTTAGTCTTTGTTGTGGATTAATGTTGTGTCAACTTCATAAAATGGGATGCCAAAATAATATTCAAAGTTCTGTATGCCATCAAATTACTAAAAACTCTAAACCGTCATGCCTTTTTCCTTTGCCATTTACTTAGATAAGGTTTAGATTGCAGCAATGACATAGAGGGGCATTCCTCAACCATTTAAAGTAACACAGATTATGGGACCACTGCTTTAACTCTGCATTTATTAAGGACACTGTGGTGACCCACCAGGTTTGTATACACTGTCTACTTTGCAACTTTGTTTAGGAATATGGGGCTAAACTAAGGATGCCAGGCTGTGTGTGTTAGATTTTCCTTTTTTTGGGGCCACTCAGTAGCAGCAGGTCAGGCTTGAAACACAACTTTTGGCATTTTATCACCTTTCAGTTAATATTGTGAATGTATTAGCGAACACGTGCCTGTTTTCAATTGGAGTGGCAAGCTGGAACCTCTGATGCGGAATTACTTTAAACCTGCAATTTTGCAGCAGGGGGCGACTCCACTGGTTGCAAAACAAGTCTGGTTACATTAGAAATAATGGTAAAATGGCCCTACTTCTCACCTGATTTATTACCTCAGTAAAGACTTTCCTATTGAGTTTATGATACCAATCATTAGTTTCAAGTCTTCTTCTACACTATTTTTAGAGGAAAATAGATGATACAGATACCTAGATCTACCTTGTGTTTGACAAGTTGCTACCATGACAACCTGTCAATCAACATGTTCACTGCACTGTGTAAATTTAACCAACACCTTTGAAACGTTTGTTAGGAGTCAGCTGTTTTTTCCGGTTTGTTTTAAGCCTGTTTTTGCTAGTGAAAATTAGCATCCTGGTTAAAATCACAGTTAGCAAACAAAGGATAAGAGAATTATTTTTAATATAAAATATGATAATTTATTCATTATATTTTAATAAGAATGACAAAGAAATCTTGCTCACTATAAAAATGTTTAATTTTTAGAGTGCATTGACTCAGGTTTTTTAATTGTATCTCAACTTGACTCTAAACCAAACTCTGAGGACTTAGTATTTGCAATATACAGGAGTTGTGTGTGAGTTATGAGTGAGTTGTGAACCGGTAGTGATGTGTTTTATGCCAAGCAGCAATGACTGGTTTGCCAAAACTGAAGGGGTGAGCAAATGCAGCAATGGAGTAGTACAGCAACTAGGAGTATGGCGAAGCCTATATGTCATGAGCACACGACAGTGGTATGTAATTACTCTCACTGCTCTCTCTGCTCTTAATCCAAATACTGAGCTTCTGTCAGCCCAACTCGTCCCTGTTGGGTTTTATTGTGTTCATCACGGCTTGACAAAATAATAAGCGAAGTCAACGAGCAGAAGAACCATAGAGCCGTGACTCCTCTCTAATGACATCTGTAACTGTGGCTGTAGGTGACTTTTGTCAAACAGGGTGTGAGAATCCAACAATGATTCTCGTTACAGATCAGTGTGCGCTCACACCCTTTGCAGTAGCTTGCTGTGTGTGTGTGTGCTCACCTGAATACATATTAGAATGCGTTTGTGATGAAATTTGTACATGGTGAGGATGCAGGAAAGTATATGCATCTGTGTGTAGGAAGTCAGAGAGTGTGTGTGTGTGTGTGTGTGTGTGTGTGTGTCTCACCTGAAGGTGCCTATACAAGTGAGAAAGCCAATTATGAGACCTGACAAGCAGCTAGGCATTAGAGACTTTGTCACTTTCAACGCACAACTTGAGACAGAAAAAATCATTAAGTTCTCTTGGCAGATCTCTTGAACGAAAGAAAGTTCATGTAAGAGATTTTAATGCATTTTATTTCACTTACAGGATAAGTCTGGTGACATTCTAGATTTTTTTTACTGTTGACAACAACAATGTGTTGGTCCGTCTCTCAAAACTTCTTGACTTTGCTACCATGTCTGTGGCACTCAGCTCCAACCCCCTTTTGTTCCTAATGAAGATGTAAAATGCAAAACAACAGGTCACAAACACAGTTTTTAGAAAGGCTAACTAATATCCTGCTGGGCCCTGTAGTTCTTAGCAAACATTACTCAAACAGGGCTAAAGCTAATCTGGTGCATTTGTTGGGGACTATTTTCAGTGTTGGATTAATACATATTAGTTGGGCTAATGAGTATTTCTGGCAGTAGCTTGCTGTGTGTGTGTGTGTGTGTGTGTGTGTGTGTGTGTGTGTGTGTGTGTGTGTGTGTGCGTGCGTGCGTGTGTGTATGTGTGTGTGTGCTCACCTGAATGCATGGTGGGACTGCGTCAAAA
Source organism: Micropterus dolomieu (assembly GCF_021292245.1). NCBI lineage: Eukaryota > Metazoa > Chordata > Actinopteri > Centrarchiformes > Centrarchidae > Micropterus > Micropterus dolomieu. Next base: position 28,369,465 of record NC_060171.1, on the reverse strand, counting down.
TAAACTACAGTTCATGATAATGAAGGAACATATCAGCTAATCACTCACTATGTGTTTTTAATTGTATTTGGACATCAATGGAGCTCTAAAGCACAGAGGAACAGCGGTGAAACGGGGGCTGGCTTCTTGGGCTCCAGCCCCAAATGTTTTATCAAAAGCCCCAAAAACTTTTAAATAAAAAAAATATATAACTTTGTTATTCATTTCCCCTCAGTCTCTTGGACTGGACTGGCTTTATAAATAGAGTAAAAGTTCTATTACTGGTTAGATATTCCCATTTAGCCTCTAGGTCCACTATAACTTTGTCAAAGTTCACAAACAGTAAACCTCACCAGCCACTGTTTCAATACATTGTGACAAATGTCATGTGTCTGATGATGGCCAAGCTTCAAAGGTTACTGGTGCTTGGGACGCGCTTCATTCAGTTTGACAGTTTTGAAAGTATCTGAGTTATGTGATTGGCACACAGTGGGATAAGAAGTGATGTACATTAGAAAGACAAAATCGTATGAGGACATTTCCTCCTGATACCAAATAATAATGTAATAAAAGTAATAAGATAATTTACCGAATTAAATCACTTTCTGATCACATCACATTGCGACTCATGTGAAATGTCACATACATAACCATGAAATTTAAAAACATGAGCTCACAGTGGCAGTTGGACTAAACTACACAAAAAAATCCATTCATGATTGTGTTAGCAAAAATATTTGATCTAGGACTTTTGCACTATAATATCTATATTTAATGCTGCACTTTTGAACAAAAGTATACAGGTTTAATAATAACACGCAGGCTTCTTGGACTTTTATTGCATGCATATGAGACTAAAAATATTAATATCAGTGAGGTGTGGTGGTGCTTCGGCCCCAGTCTTTAATGGCTGCTGTAAGCTTTACAAGCCAACAGATGTCACTGTGCTTTCTGAGTTCTCTGTCTAAAATTCATTTCAGAGAATTGAAGACCACATTCACTTGGTAGCCTATTGTTGGGGATCCTTTATTTGCTGCTCCCAGATTATTATGGCAGGGATTCACATGTAGCAGATATTTCAGCTAAACATTCATACTGTGGGAAAGAAGAGCTTAGAGGGAGAAGTTGTTGTGACGCCACCTGCTGGTTGTGTTCAGTATATAACAGGTTAATATAAAATATCTATATGAGGTTTAATTGGCATCCAGACTGCAGTTTGTCACAGTCAAGCAGCGGAATGTCAGTTTTCATGGACTTTCATGTGTGCTCAAAAACTCTGATGTCTACATAAATCACAGGAAAAAAGAGGCTCTTTGTAGCATGGACTTTAGTCCACCGCCTAGCGCCTACCCTTTCTGTTGTTTTAAATTCAACATATACATGCAATACATTATATAGGTCTAGTTGCTCAGACAAATCATACAGTGACTGGGGCTATGGATACAGGGAACAGGAAACACTGTGTGGAGCACAAACCTTATCATACATTTATAGTTATAATCACATCATTAATAAACAGTTAATACATTTTTTTGCCTGGATTCACTGCAGCTGTCTTCTAGGACATGAGGAATTAAACAGATAGGGGGTCATAATCTGTCAGTCAAAGGCATCTTCTATTGAATCCATTATAACAATGTATTACTCATTTTCAAAGTAATTGATTAATAAGCTATTTATTTATATGATTCACTACAAATGATGCCATGACTGGTATTAGTGTAATGCATATAAGATAGAGCATCTTTACAAGCTTTTTATGTTTGCTAAGAAAAACAAAAGTGTTAATTACAGATTTAGTATAAAGGCATATTTTCTGTAATCTTTTTCCAAACCAAGTTTTTTTTAGCATGTATTGTAAGTCATGATCACACTACTTACACTTCCTGTCATTGAAACATGTCTGATGCATATTCCTGGTTTTGTCCCAATGTAAAACCAAAACATGTTGTTTTTACACTTTTTGTATGGATTAAAGAAACAAGATATAACATGTGTTGTGTGCTGGTTGGCGGACTTTGTTGCTTTTGGCTTCCAGTCTTTATGCTATGCTAAGCTAACGGGCTGCTTGTGGTAGCTTCATGTCTGGCGCTCAAACATGACAGCGGTATCAATATTGTCATCTAACGCTCAGCAAGAAGGCCCCAAGAGCAGAACTGTTCATAAAGAGTTCTCATCAAAAAAGTCTTAATGCAGGAAATACTCCAATTCTAAAATATCAGTGTGTACTTTATGTTCCTGTGTGTGAATATTAACTGAGAATAGGGGAAGAGCAGTGAGGAGAGAGAAAGTTAATAGAAAGAGTCAAAAGAAACAACCACCATCAGTAGTCTTCATTGTAAAGTGGTAACACTGGTAACCTCACAGCTCATTTGCTGCTTATTCACCACAAATGCTACCATGACTATTAGCATTACAGTAATTTATTACTGTTTATTTTGTTGACTGCAGGAATGTGCTATATTTGTAAAATTTAAACAAAGATCACAGGGTTAAAATAATACACCATTCGTACTTCTTGTTTCTTTGTTAGTATGTAAACAGTTAAATTACATATTGCACTCATACTCATACAGTAGTGCAGAAGGTGAGCGTGATGGGTGAGGGTGTGAGAGGGGTGGAGAGTGCATGTGTGGAGCAGGGTGGGAAAGGGGGCGTTGCTGGTATCCTGGGACTTGTGATGAATAGCTGACACAGGACTACAGGGACCCGAGCACTGTCAAACTGTCATACCACTCCCACTCACACACACTGGGAATGCTAATTAGACATGTGCACTGTGTGCGTGTGTGTGTGTGAGACCGTACTCACAAGTCAGAAGTGTTCTCGTGCCACATGACTGAGAAGAATCAGTCAGTCTTTAGGAAGTAAATCCTTTTGACTTTAAAAATGCCTTGCCTACTCAGCTGGATAACATTGCCTGTTACCAGCTTAACTTTGACTCACATGGGATACAGTAGGGGAGACCGGGTATGGTTGTAACACTTTTTGCTTCAGCAACTATAACTCACTGAATTTTGTAGCTAGAGTTCCCAAACTTTTATACAAAGAACCCACATTTGTTCACTACAAATGGCACCAATTCAGTCCTCTACAAGAATATCACAGACGTTGTGAGTCGATGTCAAATGCATCGTAGCGGGGTAGGTTGTAACACATGCTGGGGTAAGTTCTAACAATCACACAAAATAATCAAAAATAGATGCCACACCACGCTGTCACCTCACAGCAAGAAGGTCGTGGGTTCAAACCCCAGTTGCCCCTGGCCTTTCTGTGTGGAGTTTGAATGTTCTTCCCATGTCTGCGTGGGTTCTCTCTGGGTGCTCCAGCTTCCTCCCACCATCCAAAGACATGCAGGCTAGGTTAATTGGTGTCTCCAAAATTGTCCTTAGGTGTGGATGTGAGTGTGACTGGTTGTTTGTCTATGTGTGGCGCTGTGATGGACTGGCGACATGTCCAGGGTGTACCCCGCCTTTCGCCCGATGTCAGCTGGGATTGGCTCCAGCCCCCCGTGATCCTGTACACAGGATAAGCGGTTGACAATGGATGGATAGAGATGCCACTCCATATGATATGCTTCAAAAACAGGTAGTGACAATAACAATGTTTCTCTCTTGCTGTGACAGACTATGTCTGATGACTCACACACATGTATGTATGTAAAGTTATATATAGTTATAGTTATATATAGAATAAACTTACTTAAAAGTATACTTAATAAATACTACTTAATTAAAGAACATCTCTGTACATCCTTAGGTCTAACAAAAAAGAGTTGTGTGTGTGTGTGTCAGTGTGTGTATATTCTTATTCAGAGTCACAGTCAGTGCTTGAAGTGGGCCAGTATTCACCGGTACATATACCAGCACTTCTATATTTTACTCTTTGGTGTACCGGAACTTGTTCTTACGCACCGGCACTTCTCACAAGCTGCCCATACACTTTTCTACCCTCTCCACTGGCGGAGACCGAGTATGGAAAATATCGAGTGCCGATACATACGGCAACATGTGAATGGGGAGTACTGGTCACAGTGCTGACAAATTAATGCTGGTAACCCTGGAGTACGGGTTTGGTGGGCCCAGACTGCATTGGGCAATCTGAAAAATATTTAAATCAAGAAAGTACCTAGTTTTATGTATCGTGGATGGTTGTAACACTTTTTAAATTAAAAAGTGTTACAACCCACCCCACCCCTGTCAGCCAATGTTTAACTAGCTGTATTAGCATAGTGGTTTGAAATTGGAAAGGAAAAAATGCATCACATGTTGGCTAAGACACTACATTTCAATCTAATATAAGTCATACAATTCTATCTGCAATAGTATAGATACTAAACAAAATCTAGTCTTTGTCAATATATTTACTTTCTTACCTCAAAATCATTTTTTTTCTATATATATTCTGAATTCACCTCTTTCCAGACTTGATAACCACCATGCCTGATCCGGGAGGAAATGGGTAAATACTGAAATCATCACCTAACTCCTATCTTACCTCTATTTGGTGGAATTGGTGTTGTTACAACTCTCCCCATGTTACAACCATATATGACATGGGATAGCGTTTCTTGTGCCTGGTGCACACTACAGGATTTTCAGATCTTACCAAATCCTTAAAAAGAGGGATACCCCAGACATAACGACAGATTTAAAAAATTTTTAATATTTTAATCTTAAGAAGTCCACCAGATGATTCAGTCAAGACACAGGACCACACACATAGCATTTATACTAAACGATTTCAGAGTGGCGGTTCCAGAGACTTCCGATCTCACCAAAACTCTCGTGATCAAACTGACTTCAGACATAAACAAACAGTAGATGTTAGATAGTTGCACTTGTGTGTGCTATGTTATGCACAGAAAAACAAACCTTGCTCTTATTTGCTGTTGCGGGGTTCTGATCAGAGGTTCTCTGATTTCGAATTGTAAGTATCAGATATTTACGTTTTGAAATCAGGATGCCTCCGCTTCATTCAGGGACCTTAAGACTATGTCTGCAAACCCACCACACTACAGTATCATTTGGGCCGATAATCGGCCGATAATTTGCTGTTACACTTTAAACTGTTTATGTTCCTGCTCCTCAGGACTCAGAGCTGCTGGTTTTCATTTTAGCCACTAAATCAGGAACTGGGGTGCATAGTGAATGCAGTCATCATTACTGCTTCTTTGACTCATGAGAGAAAAACAAAATAAAGTTTATTGTGGTAACTGTAAGTCATGGACTCTTCTGAGACGTATATATCAAGTTCCTTTTAGTAGATGGTTGTAAAAAGGAACCTTTATGTATATCATATTTTTTAAAGTATGACAAAGTTATTAACCACCTGAATGTATAAAATGCAGTCACATGTTCAACAACAGTTTGATTAAGGGCACATCACGCACTTCTATTTAAAGGGACGACTTTTGTATCTTCACATCTATTAAGTTCCTTGGAGCGAAATTAATTAAAAAAGAAAGCAATGTGCAGCAATCCAGCAGATGATTAGAAGGCCCACTTTTCAGATGCCAAAATAAACATCTGTTACAAACAAACTGAGAGCGCTTCACATTCATTCAAATGTCCTCCTACTTTTGAGTGAGTGCAAAGGGATTTGAGGTTCGAGGATGTTGTTGAAGGAAGCAAGGATGACTGGGATGAACTCCTCCACCTGCAGGTTAGTGTAAACATTTTACTGAATGTCCAGCAGAGGGCGGCATTGCACCTCAAACTGGAGGATGTAGACTTCAAACACAGCGGGCGGCCACTACATGGCTCAAACACTGTAGTATGGAAACGAGTACTGCTGTTTGATTTATTTTGTCCCCTCAGATGCCCACTGTCCACTTTGAAGAAAAAACATACAGTGTGGCTCAATCTGATCCCAGTTTCACTTGTTGTAACTAAATCTGGTCAGCACCAGCATTGCCTCTGTCCATCATCCATCTATCCTTTCTCGCCTTTGCCCATCTGCTGCTGCTCATTTTCATCCATTCATCATTTCACTGGCAAGATTTTCAGCTTCCTCTCTCTCCATCATCCATCCATTATTGTCTGTGTCATTCATTGGTCTTTCTTTCTTTCTGCTTTATTTACACATAAAAAAAAATGACTCTGCATAGGAAATTGGGCATTCTTAATCAGAAAATAAGTACAAAAATTTTAAAAATATAGAGAACAATTTTAAATAATTGCATTGCAAACAAGCTACTTAGACTTAAAACTAATTAGACAGCAACAGTGCGATTATGTGTGTGCACAAAATTAAAACAGTATTATAATCAAGTGACAATTATTTTGTAACGTAAAATGTAGTGCCGTTTATGTTAGAAAAAACTCAAGGTCTTCAAAAAATATAAGCGATTTTACATGAGATTTAGCTAAACAAAGCTTTTCATTCTCTTTTTTTAATGCAAAGGACTGATTGAACAGGCTATACTGATTAACATACTGTATCCTGTGTGTGTGTGTGTGTGTGTGTGTGTGTGTGTGCTGCTTTTATAACAGTAAATAAGCCGACACAAGATCTGATGTTTTCATATATACGTACAATATTTTGACATGCAGACTGACTCATATAAAGACAGTCACACATTTTGCATTTGTTGATTTCAAAGATTAGAATGTACAGATGTGAAAAAGTAGAGAAGAAGAGGTAAAGAAGGAAAAAACAGAGATAGTGGAGAGAGAATGAACACAAAATGACGAAATGAGGAATAATAAACAAAGTGGGAACAAAAGGGGAAGGTAGAGAGAGAGAGAGAGAGCTGTCTGTGGGTTGAAAAGACGTGGGCTGTTATTTTATTTCCTCTGTGGGTACACAACAACAGCGCTGTCTGTCTGAGGTGCTGACACAGCAGAAGTACGAGGAGAGATTTTACACACACACACACACACACACACACACACCCAAAGGTATACATGCACACATCCGCACAAAAACACAGACAGTATACACAGGCACACGTAACAGAGAAAAACACGCTTTCACACACAAACTTGCATGACTGTATCCATCTGTGTGTGTCCCCGCATGTAGAGACGGCAGTAGGTCATGGTGCTGTGTGTGTAGGTGTGCGTGTGTATGTCTGTGTGCGTCCAGAATACATCCTCAGTACTGTTGGTGTGTGTTAAAACGTTAAACTCATCTAAAAATCGGTGCTTAAAGTCTTCCACTGACAGTGACGACTCGTGTGTGTGTGTGTGTGTGTGTCCCTGGAGCCTTGCAGTGATCTGGGTTTAATTTGACCAGTCAGGCGATCGAAGCCAGGGCCTTAGCAAATATGTGTGTGTGTGTGTCTGTGTGTGTGGGCTGACCTTAGTGTTCAGGTGAGGCAGAGATCAATGCCAATGCAAACAGAAAGGTTGAGGCAAAACTCACCATCCTCTCCACCTTTCACTCCTCCATCTCTCTTTAGCTCTCCTCATCACTTTCCTTCCTTCAACGTCTCCACAATCCCTACTTCTCCCTGTGCTGATATTAAGTGTGTGTGTGTGTGTGTGTGTGTGTGTGGAAGAGGATCAGTAGAAGAAAGCTTGATTGATCGCAAGATAATAACCACAGTTGAGTCTCAGCCGCACACTGACCTACCGACTGAACAACAGGCTTTCAGCCAAAACACAGTAAGGTTAGCCGTGCGTCTCAAGCTACAACCCCTCTCTCTCACGCGCGCGCGCACACACACACACACACACACACACACACACACACACATGCATGCAGGTAATATATACATGAAAAACACACAAATATAAAGCCAAATATGTCAGCCTACCAAACTACTGTGGTTTGGCTAAGTCACAAGAAACAGTATCCATCCATTACTTTGAGTGTGTGTATGTGTATGTTGTGACGCACCAGACAATAGTTCTATGCATCCAGTTAATTTTTAATTGGCTGACCACTCATTACTAAGAAGATCAGTATGGATCTTTTGTTCTCTGTAGATTTATGTATGAGCAGGGGTAGAGACAGACGTTGTAAACATTCGGGGCTTGGCCCAAACCTAGGGAGAACTGCACTATTCTATTCTAACTTTGCACTATTTTTTAAGCTGTTTGAGGTGTTAGAATGCCTAAAATGCCTAAAAATCTGTACATCATTTGGGAAATCCTGTAGAGCCCACATCCTGTTTTGTATGTAATTGTTCTTCAACTGTCTTCATTGTAAAAACCATGACAAAACAAATGGTGAGGATGCCAAATTTTCACTCCTGCCACCTAAAAACAAGTAAAAGTTACATAACATTAGTAGGGTAGGAATGTGGCATGGACAGAATTACTAATCTTGAAATCTATGTTTGTTATGCTATGCTGGATTAGAGTTTACAGAACGAACATTTAGCTGAAAAATCTGCTACATTTGAATCCATGCCATAATAATCTGGGCTGCTCTTACAGCAAATGAAGGATCCCCAACAGGGCCATGTAAATGTTGTCTTCAATACTCTGAAGTGAATATTAGACAAAGAACATTTACCCTGCAAACACTGTTCAATTCAGTAAATTAACCTGTTACTTTTATTACATTATTATTTGGTAATCCTACAGGAAATGTCCTCATACTTATGATAATGGCTGTGTCCGTAAATCATCAGGGAGTTCTATGTAAAGGACTATACAGTGAGCTCGCCAGCACAATAAAAAAAAAAAAAAAGAAAAAAAAAGAAAAAGTACTCTGATGATTATCTCGGTGCCGTTAATTATGTCAATACTGTCGCGCAATTGGTTGGTTGACTATTTTTTCTATCATTGCAATGCATGATGGTATATACGTGTAGTGTACCAACGGTGTGGATTTGTGCATTTTATATTAAATAAATTTGGACTACTCCAAATTCCTCTTCTCTCCCTGGGAGAAAGAAAGGGGGGGTTGAGATATCAACTTTCAACAGACGGCTGAAGAGACCCAAAGGAAAAGGTTGAAAATTTCCCTCCCTAAGTGCTGTCTCTGGGCAACCTGATCGCAAAACTGGCACCTTTTGATGCCGCAGCCAGATAAGGCGGTGCTTGACTGTTTAACTGACAAAAGGAACACTGACCAGCGATTAGCGTTTTCCTGAACAGCCTATCAGAACTCTTCTTAAAGAAAGGGCAGGAAACCCTAGCTGCCCCACACACATGTAACCGTGGCAACTGACCTTCCTCGTTGTTTAATCACCTCACATCAAAGAGATACTCCTTGTCATGCCCAGGTGTGAGAAAATCCAGGACACCAGGGACAGCCCTGAACTTCTTTATGTAAACAAAGACTGCTGTCTCCCAAGACTCAAAGCATTACCTTGTTTAATTAAGTAATCTTTTAGTTACTTGATTACGTTTGCCTCTATTTGATTAGTTATGTTACCATGTTGTTGCTATCTGTTGTTGATATTATTGCTGAAAAGAATCTAAATAAGTTAATTTTGCAGTGTTTTAATTTTCAGCAAGGTTAATGACATTCCTTCATTTTATGTGTAACCAATGCTTGTTCACAACTTTCTGACACCTCCTTTAGAAATGATGATAAAGAAATGTCATCCTATACTCGATTAATTTGCCAGCTTGAATTAAGGTTAAATAACTGAATTTTCCCAGCTCCTAAGTAAAGATTGTTTTAGGATTAATCTAAGATGTCGTCATGTAACCTGAGCTCCCCCAAGTGGACAAAATAAGTATTACATGCAATCGTCTGAAATGCCGTTAATGTATAAATGTCACTCCGTATTTATCTTGTCAATAATCTAATGCCATTGCCAATTGTATCTTGCTTATATTCTCTAAGAACGTGTAACAGCCAATAGCCTATATTTAGAAAGCAAGTTAAGCTCCTCTCATTTGTGACATATTATATTATACATATTAAAAGTTTAGAAAGACAGTCCCTCGGGAAACCGTAAACAGCCCGCCCTCCCTGAAACGAACCACGCCCCAACCAACAAAAGCGCGATACACGACGTCGTTCGCTCTCTTGCTCCTTGCCTTCTTTTTGTTCCTGGCGCTTCAACGGCGCTTCGGCACGCGCCCGGCAACACCCTAAGAGTTTGGCCCGGCACAACAAAAGCTTTTGTTTCATTTGAAGCTACACACGCGAAGTGCCGCGACTCAGTTTTCCTTCGTTCCAGCAACTTTACTTGTTTTATTTTCTTTCTTTTGTTTTGTTAAAAGTTATCAGTCTGCTAAGTTACACTAGTCTAATTCAAGAACGACCAAGTTCCCTTTTTAAGCTTTATTCGTCGAGCTAACTTCACTGAGGTCAGACCAAGTCACGTCGTCTCACCAGCAGCAACAAAGGACATCTGAAGAATAGCCGAATTGCCAGACGGAGGACGGCCAACCCTTGAGGGTTTTTCTTCATTCCAGACACGGAGAACCCCGGAGAATTCCCTAGCAAAAAGCCAGGAATACGGCAGCTAGCGTGGGACCCGTGCAACAGGCCAAGGCAGGCCGCTGACCTACTGTAAGGCGAAACAAGGCTTAATATTTTCTGAATAATTGGGTATTAATTCTCATAAATTTACTAAAAATCATACGTAGCTTTAGACCTGCTACATACGGCTTGGTTAGTGAACATCGGTTGTACACTGCTTTTCAAAATGCATTCTGGGATACTTTCAGTGAACAACATTGGGTATAATAATCGTCACTGTACATTCGGACAGTACCACAAAATGGCGAGCTCTTAGTGGAGGATTTCGGACACAGTCTATGTCTTTCTAATGTACATCGCCATATTTCTCTATTATTAAAACAGTCAAACTGATTGAGGTGTTTTCCGAAGCACCAGTGGCCTTTGAAGCTTTGGACGTCATCAGTCACGTGATATTCTTCATTTTACACAATGTGTTGAAACAATGCTCTTCAGACCTCCTGGATCATCTGCTTATCTCTACTAGCGAGCTAACAGCAGCTAACATAAGCTAACCAGCAATACCGGTGTATATTAGACTAGTCACCTGACAGCCCATGTGTTACAGCTGCAGATTCACAAACCTAAAACAACCCCTGTCCGTGGTTCACTGGCTGATGCTGCTGAACCACTTTCTGCTGAGGTTTAGTCCTCGTGAAAAACTTTTTAATGTCCAAAAGCTATTTCAGCTTAAGACCACACCAATATGAGGTATGTAAAGGTAGTTTAGCAGGATAATAATAAGCATTTATGATGGAGGGATGGAGGGGAGAACTGGCGACCTGTCCAGGGTGTACCCCGCCTTTTGCCCGATGTCAGCTGGGATTGGCTTCAGCCTCCCGCGACCCTGTACACAGGATAAGCGGTTGACGATGGATGGATGGATGGAGGGGAGAGGGATGGAGGGGTTGAGAATGAAGGGGGTTGTTTAAGGTTTGGTGGCCGGTGGCTGGCAGAATCAGGGTGGGGGCATGTCTCGTTAAGCAGTTTGCTTGTGGTTCCTGTGGTAGAAAAAGAACAATTACTTAATTAATTAATTATTTTAGCATGCATCTCTTTGATGGTGGGAGGAAACCGGAGCACCCGGGGGAAACCCATACAAACTCCACACAGAAAGGCCTGGTCTGACTGAGGTCTGAAACCAGGACCTTCTTGCTGTGGGGCCACAGTGCTGTCTATTGAAAGAGGTGAGGAACAGGGTTTGGGAGAAGGGATATGAGAACTGAGAAACGGGAGAGAAAGGGGTTAGACTGGTTAATGTACACCAGTCTAACCCCCATCAGAGCTGTTGCCCATGAATTGAATGTGAATTGAATCTCTACCATAAGCCGTCACCAAAGGCGTTTCAGAGAATTGTGTACATAGAGAAAGTCTTAGATCTTTGAGTTCAGCTCATGATGAATGGGGGCAAAAACAAAAGCGTTGCATTTATAATTTTGTTGTGATTGGATTAGAGAGGCAAAGGTGGATGGGTAGAAGGAATTGAATGAGGCACAGATGGTTGAATTAGTGAGAGAGAGACGTGGTCCTGCTCCTGAACTTTAGTCATATAACTTAATTTTGCTAGCTAGCTAGCAAACTTGCTCACTGAAGTGACAACAAGACAACAAAGTTATTTTAGAAACCCAAATGATCCAGGCCTGGAGCCCAAGAAGCCAACCCCTGCTCCACCATTGAGTATGAGTCTGTGGTTCATGGACATGGTATGCGTGTGTGTGTGTGAGAGAGAGAGACAGAGAGAGAGAGAGAGTGAGTGCGAGCGAGCGCAAGCATTGGTGATTTCTCTTGATCTCTCTATTTGTACAGTAGGTGAGTTTGTGTGTTCAGTTTTGAAGGAGAATGATAGTGGCAGTACTGTGCATGTGAGTGTGCATGGTACAAGGTCACTCCTCAGGGTTTCTGTGCTGACATACACACACCTGTGGTGCGCTCTCTGATCATGTGACTGGCTGTCATGGTAACTGTCACCAAGCACAGTGATTGATCAAAGAGTTACGTGACAGGAGGGGGCTGAACAAACATACACACTCTCTGTCTATCTCTTAATCTCACACATACACAGAGTGGGACAGGGTGACACCACGAAAGCTAAGAAAAACAATTTAATTGGGTTAGCTTTTTATACTCAGCAGATAAACAGTTTATATTCCTGTTGGTGCTTAATCATGGTCTACCACTTTGGTCCAGACTGAAATATCTCAACAACTGCTGGATCAATGCACCGTTTAGTAATGTGAAACCACTGTGGAGTCCACTGCAATAAGAGTGGGCAAAACAGTAGCTGACTTGGCATTAAAACTACTGTATGTGGTCTTGACTACGTGACTTCACTTCCATCTTGTTCCCTGATCAGATCTGATGTTCATGAAAAGTAGCGACGAAAAAAATATCAAAAAGCGTGAATGAGATTGAGTTGTTGCAAGTCGGCTTACAAAAATAACTTTTAAAACAACATATATTTCTTTGATCAATCTGAAATACATTGAGTTAACTACTTCTAGCAACCGTAGCTGAACGGAACGAGACTGAAACATTCAGTGAGCCATGCTGTATTCCCACCTCAGTTTTTTTCTTAACAATCTCCTCAATTTTACATCACATAGAAACTCTGGACTGTCCTACATAATAAAATAATCCTCTAGGTTTATGTTTTGGCCATCAGTTTTTATTATGTCAACTTTGCATAGTGTTAGTTCAGGGAGGCAACGGAGTCAAGCTCAGCTCTCAATCCAGCGCATCACCTTATAGCAACCCACATCAAGTCAGGCTACATCAGCTGACAGCTCAGCTGATTTCCCCCAAAGCACTCATTGGCAAAGCCATACAAGGCGCCTTATTTAAGCTGCCCTAGCGTGCCTAACCTTGCTGCTTACTCTGCTTGTTACCCACTGCCACCCCAGCTCCTCCTGTAAGTGTATTCCTGACCATCAATGTCTTTGCTGCTTCTCTCTCTGCCTTATGGCTTTTCCATGTAGGCACGTGGAAGGGCAGAGAGGTGTGCTTCCGTGCTTTATGGCCTTTCACGTAGGCATGTGGAAGGGTGGTGAGCTGCTCTCTTCGCCTCATGGCTCTCCGCTTAGGCACGTGGAGAGGCAGGGGGTTCCCAGAACAGAGCCATACCGCCAAAAATAAGTACTGCATCAATAAAGCATTTGATAAAGTTGTCCTGACTGAAATCATGTTTTGTCCATCATTTTGGCATGGTGGATGGACCAAAATAATACCCATGAGCCTTTTCCACCATTGCTATGGAGAAGAGGCCAGTCATAGGTGCAGATCAGAGTGGTAGCAAATTCAAAGTCTTTTTTTTATTGACTTGTGAAAAAAGCAGTATGCCCTAATGCTAAATTAATCAAAAATGTACCCAGATTGATTGATTATATCATTTGTTTTCTCAACACCATAATGTTCAGCTTCCACCTGCTGTTAGCAGCTGATTGGATGTTTCCTGCTTAATTGCAGCTTGGGAGTCATAGGTCATGTCTTCCACAAAAGTTTTATGTACAAATACACGTACTTTACACAATTTCTACTACGCTCATGACCCAAAGCAGCATGTTTTCAGAGCAGAAGCTTGAACGCATGCTTGAGGTGGATGCTGAAACGTTTCTGTGCTGACACGCTGTTAGAACTAAATATTTTCTAATGCAGTTTAACTTTGTAGATGTTGATGAAGAGGGGTGTGAAGGTTAAGATAGGATAAGTGAGATAAGTTACATGTTGGGGTGACTTTTCTAATTGTAGAATGGCAGCAAAAGAACAATGGAGAGTAATTGATACTTATTAGTTATTATTTATGTATGTGATCTTTAAAGAGGTGGTATTGTGCTTTTTGGCTTTTTCCCTCTTCTTTATTGAGTTATATATCTTTTTTGTGCATGTAATAGGTTTGCAAAGTGAAAAAGCACAGTCTAGCCCAAAGAGAGTTCCCATCTCCCACAGAAAACTCTGCTCTGAACTGCTTGAAAACAGCTCGTTTGTAGTCCAGCCGCTTCCCTTTCATCCCTGTAACGACACAGGGATGAAAGCTAAATGCGCCTCATATAACGTTCCCCAAGTGGCTAGTCCGACACACCCTCAGAAACACCTGTGGAAAAACACTGAGCGGCAGTACCCCTCTCCTCTCCCTTCCAAACACTAGCTACCCTCCAGGCAGTCAGTGGACATAAAGTTGTTACTGTGATGTAGAAAGAGAGCTCAGTTAAAACTTTATGGGTGAAAATACTTTTGTAACAGATTAATAACTCATCACTCTGAAACTCTTTCTCCAGTCCATGTAGCCTTCAGCTGAATCGAAGCTGTTTACCGGCTTCTCGCTGACCCGCCCTTCTCTGCTTCTGAGTGGCTAGTAGTGCTTAACTAGGAACTGTGCATCGGCAACTCCCAACAAAGATCATTTAGAGACAAGATGTATCACTGCATAGCTAAAACGAAGCTTTCAACACAGGGTGAAAGGAGGAGCTGCAGCAATGTGCAGTATGAAAACAAATACGGTGTTTTTAGAAAATTAAACAATGTAAACCTATTCTGGCACAACCGCTAAATAGGATTTTGAACATGAAAATCAGTATAATACCACCTCTTTAAATATCTCTATACCTAGCTTTTAACATTTAACTGAAGTTTAATTTATGTTTAGTGGCTCCACACAGACTTGTCTCTTTACAGCAGTAAGAACTGTCACAGGGCATAACTGTGATAACTGCGATGTACTAATGGAATTTTGTTATCTTAAGGCAGTAATGAAGACTGGTGAGCACCATGATCAGATTGTTTGTTGCCATGGTAATAGTGGTCATATCTTTGAACAAGTCTGTCAAAAGAGGTAAGAACATATCGCCACACACTATACTTGAGAATTCTTTCTTTTCTTGGCATCATAACACTGGCTAGACTTCCACAGAATCCACTTGGAAAGAGAACGTTCACGTTAAATTCTCCATGTGCTCAATTCCACAACATATTGAGTGAAATGGCTGCTTCTGCATGAGCTTGAGCTTGCAGCACTTCTCATTTTACCCCATTCTTCCCTTTAGTTATGTAATTCAAAACTAAATCAACAACAATAGGGAAGATGCTGTAATGTCTGTTTACTTAGTACAATGTTTGAAGGAAGGGTCTAAAGCCTTGTTGCAGATCCCATTACTTCAAATGTGTTGTAACTAAACACGGAAAAAGGATATAACATGGAAATACAGTACATTTTGTGTGCAAACATGTATTGTGTAGGCTACATGTACTCATGTATTTTCTGAAACCTTTTCTTAAACCTCTTAATTTATGTGTTGTCCAATAATGTAATGCTTTCTCTATAGCTCCCAGTTCTATGTCTGTAGGCTCATATATTAAACACCATCATTTGTTTTTAGCTTTAAGGATATACCGCTTTACAAAGAAAATTTGTATTGCACTATGAGAGTACTATTGTACAGCAAGAGCTAAACAAAAGGCTATCTTATAACAGCATCATGTGGTCGTTTTAGGGGTCTTTGCTGCTGCTCTCTCTGCCTCGAGCTTTGCTTGTATGGCCATGGATAGGCAGGGAGGTGTGCTCTCCCAGACAGGGAGACCCCAGAACACAGCTATACCATCAAAAATAACTTACTGCAGATAATTTTTTTCAGTTTCTTTGATGAAAGTTATATTGACTCAAATCGAGCACAGAGTTAGTTCAGGCAGGCAACAAAGTCAAGCCCATCTCAAACCAGCCACATCAGCTGACAGCTCAGCTGATTCCCCTCTTAACATTCATTGGCTAATTCCATACAAGGCGCCTCATTTAAGCTGCTTTGGCATGCCTACCCTTGCTGTTTCCTCTGCAAGGGGCTTGTAACCTGCCACCACCCCAGTTCCTTCTTTCAGACTGTGTCTGATTAATCATGTCATGACTGTTACTGATGCCTGCTCTGCTCTGTACCCTGGGGCGTTTTTTTGCTGCTGCTGCTGTCTCTGCCCCCCCCCCCCCCCACACACACACACAGACACACTACAATACAAACAAAAAACCTTTAAGTCTGAGTCTTGACTAGAAATTGGATTAGTGTATTCAGATGGATATGTATTGATCAAATGTAGTGGGCTGTGTGAGTGTGTTAGTATTGTGTGTGTATTCCTGTGTGGCAGCTGATAAGCCTTAATGCTAGAGGCACAGCTACCTGATACTGACACACATGCAGACAGACAGAGAGCAAAAAGAGGATCAAATGATCACATTAGTATTTGGAAAAAATTGGAAGAAAACAGCATTTTTGTGACCTCTCTCTGGGTTTACTCTATAATCTGTAGTCCATACTGTATTCATATAGTGTAGGAAATCCATCCTAACAGTGCATTTAGAGCAAACGCAAATTTAGCCCTCATGCCGCTTTCCTTGCGGGACGTTCACACACAACGCAATAATGCAAATAAACACAATAACCCACGATTACTATAGCTTTATAAACCCAAAGTAAACATTTTGATTTAGCAAAATAAACGGATCAATGATGCCGAAATAACTACAACGTGATGCAGATTTGGTAAACATATGAATTCATGTTTTGTCAGGTCTGTCAGCAGACAGCAGGACAACATCTTTTAAAATGTTTGTTTTCTGACTGGAGTTTGGATCGATCAGGGCCATACTATGCTAACTTGTTCACAGTAAAGTACAACGATAACTGGAATTAAGTAGGGGAGAGCCGGGACGAAACGCAGGACGAATGAAACACAGCAATTAGTCCACTAGGCTGCAGGCTAGACCACCTGGATACTCTCAGCCAAATAATTGGGTCTTGACAGTGGACCAGGAAAACAGACTGCAGATGACCATAAAAAGGGCAGCTGAGATCTAATCCAAATGCGCATTAACTGTTTGATGTTCTAAAAGTTATATTTATTATATATTTTATTAAGAAAAATGACAATATATTTGCAATTGCATATTAAGAAGGACACTGTCAAGCATTTTAACTGCAAGAACAACACAACATAAACTATTTAAATGTATAATACTCACATTCCTCGAGGCACAGGCCGAGGAGGTGGAGTTGCAGCTATCTTCGACTCTAGCCTATTAATCAGCTCTAAACCTAAACTAAACAATAACTCATTTGAAAGTCTTGTTCTTAGTCTTTCGCACCCAAGTTGGAAATCACTGCAACCAATTCTTTTTGTCATAGTGTACCGAGCACCTGGCCCGTATTCTGAATTCTTATCTGAATTTGCAGAGTTTTTGTCAACTTTAGTCCTTAAAACGGACAAAGTTATTATTGTAGGGGATTTTAATATTCATGTGGATGTTGAGAATGACAGCTTCAGTACTGCGTTTATCTCTTTGTTAGATTCCATCGGCTTCTCTCAGAGTGTTCATGAACCGACTCACTGTTTTAACCACACCCTTGACCTTGTTTTGGTGTATGGTATTGAAATTGAACATTTAGTGGTGTTCCCACAGAATCCCTCTTTATCCGACCACTGTTTGATAACTTTTGAGTTTGTATTGCTGAACTACTCGCCATTGGGCAAAAATTTCTATACAAGATGTCTGTCTGATAGTGCTGTAGCTAAATTTAAGGATGCGATTCCATCAGCTCTAAATACATTATCTAGTCACAAAGTAACGGAGGACTCCTATGCTAATTTCAGT
>NC_060171.1:28347561-28351385 GCF_021292245.1 Micropterus dolomieu | reverse complement strand
GAAACTGAGAGAAGCTGCAGGTCTTCACATTTGAGGATGGAACCTGAGAAAGTTTGGCATTTTTTTTCTTGATAAATTACTTCAATGATTGACTGAATTTATTAACTATTGCCGATTATTTTTTTAGACAGTCACTTCAGCTTGAGTAAGTTCACATACAAATTCCCTTTAGAATAGTCTCACTGATTAATCTGTCATCATTGACATTTTAAGAAGGGTGCACCAACACACATTTTCAAAACCTCATTTTCAGCACCTGAAGACTTTTGCAGGACTTGCAGGACACCACGGTGAATATCACACCAAGACAAAACGCTTTGAACAGGGTACCCGCGGGGTCTTAAAAGTATTAAAAAAGTCTTACATTTCATATTCTAAAAATAAGTACATTTCATTTACAAAGCATCAAATTTAATTTACAAAGGTCTTTTTTCTTGTCCTTTTGTAGGATTAAATAAATGCCAAAACGTCATAAATAAACACTTTTTGTGTGTGTGACTTTACAATTTACTCTGTTTGGTGTGAGGTGGATGTTATACGGCAGTACAGGTAATGTTACTGTTCACGTCAGTGTTTAGCTTTACTCTCTGGACTGGAGTGTTCGCGTTGCACGAGCTCCGGCATC
This sequence comes from Micropterus dolomieu, assembly GCF_021292245.1. Taxonomy (NCBI): domain Eukaryota; kingdom Metazoa; phylum Chordata; class Actinopteri; order Centrarchiformes; family Centrarchidae; genus Micropterus; species Micropterus dolomieu. Next base: position 28,350,760 of record NC_060171.1, on the reverse strand, counting down.
CAAACTCTGCTCTCGGGGAGAGGAACAGAGAGCAGCGCTGCAACCTTTGGACAAATAAACACCTGTAGTCAGACTGGATTATGCTCAACAACTACGCCGTTTACTACCTCGGAGTTAACTGCTTAACTCACACCCTCTGCAGCTAAAAGACTCATTCACGCCTTCATCTCCTCACGGCTGGACTACAGCAACTCACTACTCCTTGGTATCAGCTCAACTTACAAAGAAAGACTCCAACTGGTCCAGAAGTCAGCCCACGACTCATCACCCGCTCCAAATCCTGGCACCACATCACTCCAGTCCTAAAACAACTACACTGGCTTCCCATTTCTCACCGGATCACATACAAAATCCTGGTCCTTACCTACAAAGCCATAGACCACCTGGCCCCTTCATACCTCACTGTCCTCCTCTCCCCCTACCAACCCTCACAGTCCATCAGATCCACCTCAGCCGGTCTCCTCTACGTCCCCAAGTCCAAGCTCCGCGGTTTTGGGGACAGAGCCTTTTCCAGGGCAGCTCCCAGGCTCTGGAACTCCCTCCCCCATGAGATCCGCACCTCTGAGTCCCTCACCATTTTCCAGTCCCGCCTTAAGACCCATCTCTTCACCACTGCCTATGGGTAGCCATTTGTTGTCATGTTTTATTATCTGCTCTGTAAAGCGATTTTGAGTTCGTGAAAAGCGATATACAAATTTAATTTATTATTATTATTATTTTATTAAATTAGCGTTTTACTTTAGTTTTTGGGATTACAACGTTGATTTATCTTCACTGGAGCTTCTCAGCAGCTAGCTTCCGTGCACATCCGGTTCCAGTGTTGTTAGCGTCGTTAGCTCTGTCGGACTACGAATTCATATATATATATAAAAACCGGACAAAACTGGACATTGCTTGGTTAAAAGAAAGCGAGAAGGTTGAACTACCTGGTGAGTTCAGAAAACATGTGTCTGTAACTTTATTCCAGCTATCATTGTACTTTACTGTGACCAAGTTAGCATAGCATAGCCCTGATCAATCCAAACTCCATTCAGAAAACAAACATTTTAGAAGTTGTTGTCCTGCTGTCTTGCTGACAGACCTGACAAAGCATGAATTCATATGTTTAACAAATCTGCATCATGTTGTAGTTATTTCGGCATCAGTTTAATCCGTTTATTGCTATTTAATTACAGCAAAATGTTTAATTTGGGTTGATACAGTTGTTTATTCACGTTATTGCGTTAAAATCGCCTTCTCGCTTTGTGTGTGAACACTTGCAGCGAATGTACTCGGGCAAGGAGAAAGACGGCAGCTGAACAAAAAGCCAAGGTGCTCTGCCAGCAGACCACAGACAAGGTAACAGCAACTTTAGCATTTATCTGAAATCATGATTGATTGTTGAGTTGAAGCCAAAGTAAGCGGCAGACCTCAGCTGAAAATGTGCACTGCGTTTGTTGTTCTCCTTTTTGGGCCACAGTCATGAGTTAACTGGGTGTTGGGGAGCTGCACCTTTTAACTCCCCTCCAGCTCTCTCTGTAGCTCAGAGACAGCTCTGCTACCTGCCTGTGCTAATCCATCCTTTCACCCAGACTCTTTGTCTTTATTATCGCCATCTTTATAATTACAAACAGCTGTTTCGTGTGCAGGATCGCTCATTTCCCGTTTCACATTCCATGTGTGTTTTCTTGACAAAACCTGGTTTGGAGACCAGCCTGGGGTGACACAGCGCTGTCAGCTCCTGTAGTGTGTGTGTCCCTGTCACCCAGCAGTGATCAGTCAGGTAGTGTGAACACCACAACAACTTCAAGACTGCCATCATAAGACCGCAAATTGTGTGAACGCACGGCAATCGGCCGATGCTAAAAGTCGTGTAGTCTGCAGGAGCCTTTAGTATAACTTGTATAGCACTCCGGTGATGTTTGTTTGTTAAGCAGATGTCTGGTTGTTGGTCTGATGTTTGCTGTATGATACTACACACTATGATATTCCGAAAGGACTATTAAATATCTATCACCTATAAACGCACAGCTGATCCCCTTACTGACTGAAGTCAAGCCAGCCTCCTATTCGAAAACGACAGTCAAGCCAGCCCTCGCGATGTTTTGCAATGCGTGTTTTTTTCTAGACATTACGGTAACATCGTGTCGCAGCACATTTCATAATAAAAGTGAGCTTCTGCTGAACATAATGCAATTGATGTGGCAGAAACGATTGAATAAATAAATAAATAAATGCTTAAGACAATACAAGTATCTAAAGATTCTGTTTCCACTAACTCATTTCACTTCACAGTGATAGCAGACCACCTCAGGGTGTCCCTCTGTCAATATCAGAGCAATCTGATGTTTGGTTTTAATATTACAGCCCTTGAAAATGTCTAATATTTTCATTGAATTTGCTGATTTCAGATGGATGTAAAAAGAAAACCCTTGGTGAAGATCCGTAATACACTATATTGCAGAAGTTTTAGTTTTACTTCGACATGCAGCCTGGAGGAGCTGGGGATTGAACTGCTGAGCTTCCGATTGACGGTCTATCTCCTGAGCCACAGCCGCCCCCATTTAACATTAACACTACCTTTGTGTTTTTTACCATCAATCTGAATTCAGGGGGCATTCAGTGAAAATATAAGACATTTTATAGGGCTTTAATTTTGTAACTCTACATCAGAAAGCTCTGATACTGACTGAGGGATGCTCTACGGTGGTCTGCTATTTCTGGGAAGTGAAATGAGTTGGTGGAAACTGCAGGTTTTCTTTTTAGAAAGACATGGATAAGCGAGTTTGGTGTGGAGAACCTGACTGGCTTGCACAGAGTCCTGATCTCAACCCATAGAACACCTTTGGGATGAATTAGAGCGAGACTGTGAGCCAGGCCTGCTCGTCCAACATCTGTGCCTGACCTCACAAATGGGATTATAGAAGAATGGTCAAAAGAGATTTATGGATTAATATTTTCTGAATATTAAAATTCATAATTTGGTATTAATTCTCACAAATTTATTAAAACAATGTAGTCATGCTACACCATATTAAACCCTACGGATTAAGAATAGGATTTCATTAACTATCTTGTGTACATGTAAAGGCAAGCGTCCTAAAACTTTTGCAACATAGTGTATTTCGGATCTTCGCCAAGGGTTTTCTTTTTACATCCATCTGAAATCAGCAAATTCAGTGAAAATATTAGACATTTTCAAGGGCTGTAATATTAAAAC
>NC_060171.1:28344502-28347461 GCF_021292245.1 Micropterus dolomieu | reverse complement strand
TGGTGGAAACTGCAGGTTTTCTTTTTAGAAAGACATGGATAAGCGAGTTTGGTGTGGAGAACCTGACTGGCTTGCACAGAGTCCTGATCTCAACCCATAGAACACCTTTGGGATGAATTAGAGCGAGACTGTGAGCCAGGCCTGCTCGTCCAACATCTGTGCCTGACCTCACAAATGGGATTATAGAAGAATGGTCAAAAGAGATTTATGGATTAATATTTTCTGAATATTAAAATTCATAATTTGGTATTAATTCTCACAAATTTATTAAAACAATGTAGTCATGCTACACCATATTAAACCCTACGGATTAAGAATAGGATTTCATTAACTATCTTGTGTACATGTAAAGGCAAGCGTCCTAAAACTTTTGCAACATAGTGTATTTCGGATCTTCGCCAAGGGTTTTCTTTTTACATCCATCTGAAATCAGCAAATTCAGTGAAAATATTAGACATTTTCAAGGGCTGTAATATTAAAACTAAACATCAGATTGCTCTGACACCCTGAGGTGGTCTGCTATCACTGTGAAGTGAAATGAGTTAGTGGAAACAGAAGGTTTTCTTTTTACATGAGTTCAAATCTTGGCTGAATTTATTAATCTTTCTGTCAGAATGTAATATTTTCTTTAGATACTTGTGTTGTCTTAAGCATTTATTTATTTATTCAATCGTTTCTGCCACATCAATTGCATTATGTTCAGCAGAAGCTCCCTTTTATTTTGAAATGTGCTGCGACACGATGTTACCATGCATCGCAAAACAGCGCGAGGGCTGGCTTGACTTCAGTCGTTAACGGGGGGCGCCGCCGCCAAGCGAAAGTACTTCTTAACATCGATGAATCGTTGAAATTATCTATCGAAGCTTCGAATACTAAAATCATCGTTAGCTGCAGCCCTAATATCAACCATCAAGGCAAAAACCATTATTAATCATTTTTGACCATTTTGACTAACATGGGCTACAAATAGCCGGTCTGTCTACGAACTAAATCGTGGCTACCCCACAGGCTGCGCGTAAAACATGTGAAAGGAATAAAACAATAAAACTTGTAATCACTGTAGACCTTGCTTACATGATGGAATATCATACACCCTGCAAGTTATTTTGGCAAAAACGTCATGTAATCACATGTAAAGTTATTGTGGCTAGAAGTGGGTTACTCATAGCAGGACTAAATCAGGTCTATAGAAAACCTAGACGGTGAAATGACGGCTATTGCTTGCTGGGGTCTGCGTTATTTGGTATCTTAAGAGAATTTGGGATCTTATTTTACATTTGAAATAAAGCTCTCCGGATTTGAACACCACTTTTCTACACAACAAACATTTGTCTGCACTATGCTTTGGCTGATGTGACCTATGACAAGGCAATTAACATTAACAATATAGGCAACCATATATAAATAAATTATTTCTTGTAGGCTATATTTCTCTCAAGAACCACATTTCATGTTACCCGATGTGGACTTTAATAATTAATTAATGTTATGTTTATTTTATTTTATATTCATTGATATTCTAGTTCTTTCTAAAAGAAAAAGTTGCACTCTGCTCTAAATCTTTTAGTTCACTCGTTACACTATGGTTACACATAGTGATTTGCACTGGTCACATCATGTTATGACTCAGATCATTTCGGTGCCGACATGCAGCAATCACTTAACGTGGAAAAACACTGCTGGATGGTGGCGAGCGCAAAAAAGAAACAATGTTGCCTTCAGGCTCCCACCACAAGCTACATCCGAGGGCAGTGAATGTAAATCGACACCCACCTGTACAAACATGTGCCAGCTAAAGGTAACAAGCGAACATAATATAAAGATACAGTAATTCACATAAGAGTATCTACACTAGTGTTAATTGCTGGAGTATGCTAACTATCTCCACAGTATTAAAAACAGCAGGGAGTAGGCTATCCTAATATTCCACTTAGGCTATTCGTGGTCACAGACCAGCCCGGTCTGATTCATCATAAAATTGTAATAATGCTAAACACACATTTTGATGGAATTCTGATTTAAATAAAATAATTTTGTATGACCTCTGAAATATCAAACAGAAAAAAATCCTCAGATGTCACGTGTACTCGACCCTTGAATAAGATATTTCCTACCGCATACGGTACGTAAAAGCAGCACAATAGGCTACAATGGGCTGTTTGCTTTGGTTTGCTCACGAGCGCTGGGTGAAGCGGTCGGGTGCAGAGCTGCGGGAGGGAGCGGACAAACGTCAACAGACAGCAGTTTGTACCGTGTGCACAAACCCGAAAACACCGAGAAACATTACAGAAGAATGACTGTTTAAATCTAATGGAAAAATAAAAAGGTCCTTCAGCTGATCCTACACGTTTACAATGTTTATCTTGAATTTTTCATCGAGAAAATATATAGCCTATAGATATATATAGGCCTATAGAGGGTATATAAATAGGCTAGACCTATATATAGCCTATGTGTGTGTATGTGTAGGCTAGCCTATAGCATATAGACTTTACAGTTTGAATATAAGCTCGGCTATATAGTTTCTAATTTAAACACTATTTTACTGGCTGATTGTCAATTCTCCTATGCAGAATAGTCCTAGATGATGCATTTAATAGTAGGCTTAGGCAATTATTGGTTTTCTTTCAAACATTTGTCTGAGCTTTAATTAAGTGAGTAAATGATGATTACCTGATAACACTATAGCCTACTATTGGCTACCTTTTATTTTGAGGGGCCACATGTCGGAAGTCCACTTTGTAGCCTACCTAGGAACGCATCTTCACTATAAGTGCTCCTCCACATCCTTTCGTTTTGTAAATCCGTGCGCAAACTGAGCACATGACTTTTTGGTCTTTGCACACCGAAATTTCTACTCCGAGATTTCCTGCTGGCCACACGTAGCGTATAGAAAGGACATCATAATATCCTACTGGGGGAAACAGGTGAAAAATACAGAAAACGAGACAATCTGTAG
>NC_060171.1:28265785-28344402 GCF_021292245.1 Micropterus dolomieu | reverse complement strand
TGCTGCAACGACTATTGTTGCTAGTCTTATTGTTATTATAATCATTAACATTACGATGGTTACCATTAACACTATTATAAATATCTGTACCATTTTTCATTTAGTTTATAGCAACATTACCTTCGCTGTCTGTACCTCTGTGTGTATATTGTGTAGGCTGCCTCTCTCTCTCTCTCTCTCTCTCTCTCACCCCAACCGGTCGAGGCAGATGGCCGCCCACCCTGAGCCATGGTTCTGCTCGAGGTTTCTGCCTCTTAAAAGGAAGTTTTTCCTTGCCTCTGTCGCCTAGTGCTTGCTCTTGGTGGGAACTGTTGGGCTTCTGTAAATATCATCACAGAGTATGGTCTAGACCTGCTCTTTTATGAAAAGCGCTGTGAGATAACTGTTGTTGTGATTTGGCGCTATATAAATAAAATTTAATTGAATTGAAAAAAATTGAATATCGTTGTGTTTCTTCCGTCTCACTCCTGTATTTCATCTGTCCCGCACAGTAGGGACAAATAAACAACATTCACCATTCGTTCAAAGGCAAATTAAACCGAAGTCGTTACACATTTTTACAAAATAGCACCTGGTATTAACAGAAGACACACGTGAGTTGTTGATAACAAATTATTTCCGTCTGTAACGTTATCTTTTAAAATAAAAAGAAGTTTGAGCAGTTGATCTGTTATAAACTGCAGTGAACTTGTCTTAAAATTACTGGAGTAGTATTTCATGTTGTGGCTAAAACTGTAGTCTTGAGGCTGCTGAGATATAAAATTGCACAACAGACAGACCTGACTGCATCTTCCCAACATCTGCAGCTCTATATTGTTCTTTTTTCTTCTTACTTTCTATTTATAGTAGAACATTGCACAAAGTAACCCTGCCTCTCGCTCTTTTTGTCAACACCTGTTCTGGTTGTGCAGAGAGGCAGATTAAAAGGTTTAGTGTGATTTAACACAATATACAAGATCAATAAAAAACGGACAGTGTCTGCCCATCTTAACTCTTAGCTTCAAATTTATTATTGCCTATTTGGCGTGGGATGTATTTTGGCACAGAACAAGGACTGTAGAGTATATCCCTCATCACTTACACTAGAAGCATGACTAGAAACATAATTACATATAAAAATCTGCATGATTTCATCAATAATTTTATTTTATGTTTATCTAGTTTAACTTTCAATACACTCCTTAAAAGTCATTCTGAAATTTTTGATCAATACAGGCCAGGGGCGTTGCTAGATCCACCATGTAAATTTGTGATTTATTTTTGATTGAAGTGTTTTGAAATGTTAGTATGTGCTTTACCAGCTTCCCTTGCTTAGCCCATTAATATTGGTGCTGTCATGTCAGAAAGGGCTTTCACCAGAGTATAAGCACACATTCCCACCTCAGAAGAATTCTGCCATGGCCCTCCTACCTGACTTGTGAGCCATGTAGACAATTTGCCATTGCTGCAAAGTCACACCTGACACTGTATTCCTCTCACTACTAGCTCTCCTTTAAAACAGTCTGTCTCTGTTATAAGCCTGAATGAAAACCTCTTGTAGAAAAATCCTCATGAATTTTGTTAAGACTTCTGCTGCCTGTACATCTCTGGCTGCGCTAGTACTGGCTGAGGCTGCCTGTACACCCGGGTCTGTGTGACCTGCTAAAGACGTTTGGACTGGGTCTGTGCAAGTACTGGATTTGGATCAACTGTGCTATTACTGGCTTATGATCCAGCATCTATTTTACTGGCAAATTTCAGCATAGCACCTGTAAATTATAGATATCAATACTTTCTAGATATTAATGTTACCAGCTGCATCAGGCCCACACAAACTGGCTACCAGGTCTCCTTTATCATTTTCAAAGCTAAAATACTATTTATACAAGGGTTGGGCAGTATGGCCAAAGATGTTATAAAAATAAAAAAATTTAATATCATTCGATATCAATAATCATCAGGATAAATGTCAAATCATTACTTCTATCGCGTTTAAAGGCTGATTTTTGCTCCTCAGTGAAAGTTGAAGAAACCAGATGGTTAATTGTGGTTTTAAACTTTTCTTTCTGGTCAGAATAAACACTTGATGCCAAACATTGGATCACTTCACTAATCTGAGGCAGAACATTCAAAACAATTATGATAAAATCTTTTTTCAACAAATATGCACAAGTAAAATTAAGTTAAATCTTTTTTCAGTCCCTTTTTCCTCAACAAAGAGCCAAATCGTTTATGATTCAAATGAATAAGATCAAACATTTATTGAATATTTATTTAACATTTGTTATAATCTTATTGAGGAAAATTATGTCGTGATAATTATTGTTATTGTATGATTGTCCCTCCTTAATTTATACTATGACGGAATAAGTGATGTTATTATGTTACTGTTATATTATTTATTGAGAGATGTAGGTTCATATCGCCCCATTAATCAACATATTAATAGTCAATTTGAATCCACTGCTTTCCATCTTGCATTAGTCCAGAGTTGAAACTAAACCTTCACTGAGAGACAGAGCATCACTGTCTTGTTTTAAAATGATGTGTGCCTATGAGGAGTGCCATCACATCTGGAAACAACAACAACACAACAAACGTCTCCATATTCACTCCTGTTATTAGTCCTGATGTGAAATATGTCCACAACAAAATACTTGATAGTAGGCCGTCATCTGTGCATTATAAAGAGGGGATACATTTTATGGCAGGTTGAAAACCATCACATACAGCCTGACATGTCTGAATGTATCCCACTATAACATAAATAAAAACTAAACACAAAATGAAATACTTGATGGTAGGCCATCATCAGTGCATTATGGACGTGGATACATATTTTGGCAAACTGCATGTCCAGCCTGGTAAGACCAGTAGGCTACTGTGATCACTTTCGTGTATGAAAAGTGCTGTTTAAATGCAATGCATTATTAAATTGTTATGATAATAATTTACCCTTTAAGGAGGGGGACTCCAGCAATTTCCAGCAATATCCAAAGGCTATCCATGCAATGGAAACATGGATTACAAGGACAAAATATTGTCTACAATGCTGCATTCAGTTTAAGGAAAATTTGAGTCAAGTAGATGTAATGTTGAGGCGAGCAATGTGTTAAACTGATTACAATGATGCTGATTCTACAGTATTGATGGCGTAGATATTTGTAGGAGCAGCTTACTTGAAAAAGGTGACAGTGTCTCTAGATCTAGCTTCCAAACAGCAACATGGATGACTAAGCGATCAACTACGTGGTCAGTTATAACATCATCAGACTATCACTAAATAACTGCTTTACGAGGGAAACTAAATGCTTGTTTTGTTTAGACATTCTCAATTCAGTGAAATGACTAATACGTTCAATAACACGTAACATTAACGTTAGCCTATAAAAGCGTTCTTATAATCCATGTGCTAGCTTGCTCTGCAAAAACCTCGTTGATAAAACAATACTAAAACGACAGATGAAACAATCCACATGTTATATTTTTAATTTACTTTCGTGAAGTTGAAAGTCCGCTTTCACCGTTGAATGCATGCGCACTCCTGTGGCACGGGGAACACTTTCTATCAGGGATACCTACCTTGGCACGACACCGGACAGTTGCGGTGTAATGTCCTAAAGGATCTGACTATTGTCGCAAGAAAGATATATTACTATGATTATTGGAGACTTTTTGTTCAGAGGGGGGCCATAGGGGGTTCCAAGGTCTGTTTTAAAGGGGCACTGGCCCCTGTTGGCTCCCCCCCAAAACCACCACAGGTTCAGTCACGGTCTGGCAAGCTACCAAGATAAAAACAGACCGAGAAGCGGTGCCCAGCTGGGTTAGCAAGACAGACAGAGAGAGATTCACTGCAGCTTCAAATGAACCTGCTCACATCAGACTTTCAGAGGAGAGAACACAAGTTTACCTGACTGCTGTTCCCGAAAGTCACTGTCATTGAGTTTTTTTCTCTCGTTGTGCATAGGATAGTCCCTATTCATCCTCTCATCAATGTTGTAAACAAATATTGCTGGAAGCAATATTTTGGAAAGGGGGGCGCTGAGCTGCTTTTGGGGGGCGTTTATTAGTTGGAAATTCTAAGGAGAGTTTACACCAAAGAATCACAATAATACGAGTTTAAACGTTAAATTACAAAAAAACTTTGGTCTGCATCATTAAAGCTACTTGTGGTGCAGTTCCGTGCTGCCTTCACAGGAACAGGAAGTCAGAGTATCATCTGTAAAATGTTGCCCACATGGCGTTTACTGTGTAAACTCTAGAAAATTGACGCTCTCTTTCTTGGTGGAAAAGTGTTTATTTCTCTGAGGAATACACCGTGAACGTCTTGTTATCACAGTGGTTACACATTTACAAGAGGGATATTCTGCGGACTCACCCTGAAAGCAACCTCGCTACAGACACCAGCAAGTGACGTGGACCCACCTCGCGCTGTGAGTCGCAGACACTTTGTGCCAAAGCGGACATATACAGTAGTTTCAGTAGGCTATAAAAATGTAACGTTAAAAACTGAAGCCCTGACTTGCTCTGTTGGGGATTGTAAGCGGCACTTTATCAGAAGTGCTGAAGTTAACGTGTGTGGATTTGTTGTGAGATTTCTGCCTGATCACAGGTGTTGTCGGTTAGTTTTGTTTTCCCCCGGCATGAGCAGCTCCTCGTCTCATCCAGTTCTGTGTCTGTTAGACAGTCGAGGGGATACTTCCTGCGAATAGGCTAATGATGTTAGTCTCATAATATTACGATTTTTTTTTTCTTTACATGTCAGAGAACACAGATATGTGGTTCAGAAAGTTTTGAACATGAATAGATGATATGATAAGTTATTAACAGATGCTTATAAGTCCAGTCAATAACTGAAAACGGATTAATTTATCACTGAGATGAAAAGGGGCCACAAACACATTTAAATAGCTTACTTCCCCACAAAAGAAACAAAAGAGGAGTAAGACTTAATCATGTGTGTTGACTCAGCAGGGATGATATTAAATAAGTTATTAAATAAGTTGATCTACAGGAGAAACACATTTAAAAATAATAAAGAATGCCTCAGAGGCTCACTATATTGTCACCTGCCACCTGAATTTTGTGTTTCCCTTTATATAATAAGACATTTCCACCATAAATTGTTGCAGAAAAGGCAGAAATTGGAGCAGAAATTTTCACCAGAATGCAGGAAATTAAGTGTTTAATGCTCAAAATCTTCTGGGGGAGGACCCCCTACTTATTAAGTTTCTGGGAGAAAGATTCACTTATTAGTTAAATATAATTACTTTTCACATGGCTTTTTTGTTATCTGGGAAAGTTAATTGTCATTGTTGTTTGTCATTCAATTGTGTTTTTTTTTTGTTTTTTTTTTATATGTTTTTAATAACAATAATCACAGCAACAATAAAAAAAATAATAATCAACAATATCAGGGGAAATAGCTAACATGGGGGGCAGTAAGGGACCTGGATAATGGAAGGGGGACGCTGGCCCAAAAAAGGTTGAGAACCACTGCTCTAGGTAGAGGGATAAAAAAATAAAAGCAGAAAAGAGAAGTCACTTTTAATAATAGTTGTTCCTTTAAGAGGATTAGATCTCACTAAACAAAAAATACATGTACAAAAGTGGGAAGTGGTTTTCCCAATCTTATCTGTGGACCCAGAATGGTCCTAACATGTGCAGAGTTATCTTAGCTATGTTGCTCTAATTCTTTTTCTGTGTGTATACATACAAAGGTGCTGCCATGAGACCTGCAGGAGAGATACAGTAACTCTTAAAGGTGTTGTGATGCGGCTGTTTTACCTGTACATGGCTTCTTGCTAGACTTTTTTTTGTCTACCTTGGGGAATGTAGTTTTGTAAGTTTTAAGAATTCTAGTCAGTCACTGATCTGCTCATGTTAGCCAACTAAAAATCTCTCCTACAGTATCTACATCTGTAGACCTCTCACCTTTTTGTGTGACTCCATAGATAATAAGAGAATTTTCCCTTGTTATTCCCTGTGGACTGACACATCACTCCCCCTGTTCTGTTCTTCCTCACATCTCTGCTTTTGCTACCTTATTCTCTTTCTACACTAGGTTTGTATTTAGTGTTTGTGTGTGTGTGTGTGTGTGTGTGTGTGTGTGTGTGTGTGTGTGTGTGTGTGCGTGTGGTTCCTCCTGAGTCTTACGGATGATGAGAGGAGGGATGCAGTGTCACTTCAGTCAGGGCCTCTCATCTGTCTCCCCCCTTTTGCAAGTGCATTCATCCTTAACACACAAAAACAGATGCGTAAACACACACACACACACACACACGTTGGTAAGCAAGACCTCTGAGATAGTCTTTTTTTTATCGTTATCTTTCCTCCTTCTCCCTTACTCTTCTTTCTCTTCCCTTTTTCGTCTCTCGAGCCCTTTCTTTTTCTTTGATCTTTTTCATGCCCTCCCCACACTACCTTTTCACTCCTCTCCTCATATTTCCTTGTTGCTCCTCCTCTTCGTTCATACATCCTGATTTAGCCTACTTGTCCATATTTCCTGGTTTTAGACATGTCGCCTTGTTCTCTGCGCTCCTTCTCCTGCGTTTCCCTGGGGAGCCATCTGTGTGATGCGGCTCGCCTGTGTCCCTGCTGCAACATCACTGATAGCAAAACACAAATTAACTTAAATGGAAGAAGGGAAAAGAGGGGAAGGGTCTTTGTGGAGCAGCCTCAAAACCTGCACTCCTGAAGGTTTGACGGTTATGGTTGTCGTAGTCGATGGTCGTTTGGTGAACCTGGGAGTAGTACTGAATTACACTGCTACGGTCTATTGTCAGGAGAATAATACCTATGTCCAATTAGATAAATAGAGAACCATGTCAGAGGAGTTTTTGAGTTTCCACCCTTTTGATAGTCCCCTAAAGATTTGGACTGGATTTCTTACTATAAAACACACCCTGTCCATTAACAACCAGCCTTTAGAAAAGAAAAACACTTTTTAATAAAATGTAAAAAAGTATATGAGTGATCAGTAAAGAAATGCAAAAAATATTTACACTGCCTATTTCTGGTAATAATATCATTGTTCTATATTGTTAAATCCACACTAATGAAAATGGGGCAAATGACTATGTGTAATGTCAAAGCAGTGACCAACCCACTGTGGGTTTCCCTCAGCTCCACGCACCAGTGGACATAAGTAGGTTTTGCTAAAGACTGGGAGTAGTTCAGTATTTTAGGGAGTTTTAATGAATTAAAGTGTTTCTTATAAATACTATTCCAACTGCCCCTGCGGACATGAAGTTGTAGGACAACTGTATTGATATGGGCTAAAACTAAAAGTGACTAGTTGTAGCGTAATCTTTGACGACAGTGATTCTTTGTTGTTTGACTGGTAAGAACTTTAGTTAAACATTCAAAGAACTAATTTTAAGTGTTGTTATTTCATGCTGTCAATTCAAACTCTCAAACTGCTAATCTAGAAATCATAGTGTGAATATTAACAAAACGCCATTCCAGTCCAGCATGGACACTGACGCCTGATACCATTTACCAATCTAGAATGCCGTGTTTTCTTTGCACAGGTGAGTCAATATTTCTAGCATGTAGCTAACTAGAGAAAATGTCACTAACGCTAAATTGTGCTATATTAAATCCTATTGACTTGTGCTAGTGGTATAAAAAAGACTTTTTGGTGCAACGTACAGTTCACCCCAATCACTTTCTATGAGACACAAGTCAAATGAGAGCGCACTTCGCCAGGAAGTGATGCAGTGAAACTCACGAGGTGGCTTGGTTGTAGGCTAAAAGTCTATTCTAGTCTATTGAACTGGAACATCTGCAGATTAATTCCATACCCGATATGTTACACGTTATTAAAAACAACTATTGTGTAACTGAGAGGGAGAGTTGGGAGGAGCCTACATGACTATATGTTTTCAATCTGTGGACCCAAGGCAATTTGGAAAGTCCCACCACCATCAAAAATCACTCAGCAATGGCCTTCCAGGCTTTCATTTTGGCATGAGTGTCCAGAGGAGACCTTTCCAATTACTGGACAGCGAGCCCCTGCAGGATTGTGTTGTCTGCAGAAAGAAGCACGCTAATGTATTCCACACATACTTCAAGTGCGGTAGGAATGAACTGTACACCTACATTCAGCTCCAGTGACAGACTACATACTTTCTGTGACACAAACAAAGTCTTATTTGTTGTGTGTACATGTTTTTATTATTTTTTTCATTAAAACTGTGGTTGGATTTATATTTTATCTTGAACTTACCATAGAAGGTATTGGGTCCCACCTTATTGCCCAGCTCAATTTTAACCCTATGGCAGTGTCATGTGTTCTTTTCATTTTGGGGACTCTTGGCGCCTGCTAATCTTAAAGAGGTTGTATTATGCTTTTTGCCGCTGACCCGTCCTTCTCTGCTTCTGATTGGCTAGTAGCCCTTAACTAGGAACTGCTCATGTGCAACTCCCAACAAAGATAATTTAGAGACAAGATGTATCACTAAACAGCTAAAACGAAGCATTCAACACACAGGGTGAAAAGAGGAGCGGCAGCAATGTGCAGTTTGACATTTTTTTTGGTGTTTTTTGAAAATTAAACCATGTAAACCTGTTCTGGTACAACCCCTAAATAGGATTTTGAACTTGAAAATGAGCATAATATCACCTCTTTAAAGTATTCTGATTCTGGTCTATTCTTATGGTTACATATACTTCAGTGTCACAGAGTCCACCTGGTCAGACCCTGACAATGGCCCTGGCTCTACGAAGCATTATAACTTTTATCAGATCACTGTTTTCCAACGAAGGTTAAAGTCAAGGGCAACTCGACTCTTGTTGAAGATACTGGAAGATGTTTCGTCCCTCATCCAAAGGACTTCTTCAGTTCTGACTGACTGGTAGGGAAACTCTACTCTACTTACATCTGAAGGACAGAGGACACTAGTTTGAGGACCACCAGGTTCACATTTTAGGCAGAGAAGATGGATGGTTTGAAAGAGGTGTCAAGGAAGCCATCTACACCTGGGTTGAGAAGCCGTCATTGAACAGAGGAGGGGGTCTACGCCACCACTTATCCCCCACTTACAATGCTGTCCTTTCATCACTTCCCAGGAAACTCAACAAACGTAACGGCCTCAGGTGAAGATGCCAACAATGGTCGTTCAGTCTTGGCCACAGGTAGTGCTAACGACCGTAACGACCAACCGTAACCAGGAACACTAACAAACCAGCGGTATCGATGACCCGGGATAACGACCCCACTGAAGTTAAATAGCTGAGTTTCCCTGCCAGTCTGTCAGAACTGAAGAAGTCCTTTGGATGAGGGACGAAACGTCTTCTAGTATCTTCAACCAAGTCCAGTTGCCCTTGACTTTAACCTTCGTTGGATAACTATGACCTGGATGACTGAGAATCTTCACAGACAGATCACTGTTTTGGTTTTTAAGGCCAAAACCCTATACTGCACCAAATGGCAGACAGAAAAAGTCAGCAACTAGCTGGTGAACATGATGGAGCAGTTAGCAGCCAAAGACTCTGATACTTACTACCTCAGGAGTTGGTGGAGACCAAATGGAGGTAGAGGGAGAGTGAATATATTACTTACAGTATATTGAACATACAGAATAAGAAAGAAAGAAACATCACTCCAAATAAATGCTACTGTTGCTCCATATCTGCTGAACATGTAAACGGGTTTGCTAACACGTTTGCCATGTCAACTTTTTAAGGTGAAATATATGTCAGTGTTTAAAACTTGTTCTACTGCAAGCAACTGGCCAAATGACCAAATTAATACAGCTTTAAGTACTCACCATCGATTGTACTGAATGTATAACAGTTACTATCTTCTCTCTGTTAGCTGAGTTTCAGTATGTCTCAATGAGACTAACCTGGATAGATAAAGATTAAAATGTCAGCCTGTCTGACAGTCAGTCCATCCATCCATTCATCCATCCCTTTGCCTTTCTGCTCTTTATTATTGCCTTCCATCCATTCATCTTCCATCTGGCCAGCTATTTAGCTAACCCCCTCCTTGCCTCCGCCCATCACCCATCCATCTCCCTCATTCTTAATGTCTATTTCTGCACACATTTCTCCCTCCATCCACCTGTCTGTCTATGTGTTTTCTTCTGTGCGCTGTTGGCAGCATTGCTAAAAGGCTGTCAGCTTTGACCTTTACTTGCACCCCTACCCCCATCAACACACACCCAGTCTGGAGAAAGAGGGGGAGATGCTCTCACCTCCTCACTGTATACAGTGGAGTACTAAAGAACTAACAAAGAAAGAGGGAAAGAGCATATGAGAGAAAACTAAGAGAAATGGGGAGAAAGAAGAAAACAGAAGTGGAGGAAAGTGTGGAAAAAAGACAAAAAGAAAATTTGTGTGAATAATAGTGGAGGGTTGAGCCAGGCAGACAACAAGTATTGATTTTTGTCTGCTTAAGATCAAAATACCAATAAATGACCTTTTGAGTTACCATGAGATGAAAATTCAGATGAACTAGCTGTACAGCTGCAACTTTCATCACAGCGGAAGTGTTCCATTTAAAAAGTTTATGTCTGCTTGATTGAGCTGTTCAAATAGTTTCCATTGTGAGGGAAATACTAACACAACTCACAGTGTTGCAGTTTGTTAAAATAGACAGGTGTGACAAGAGAGTGAAAATTGGAAATGTAGTGTAGGATTATGGCTCTTTTTACAAACACAGTGTGGATGCAGAGTGCAGGACTTTTACAGTGAGCACTGCTGTTTATTTTCTGGAAATAATCGGACTCGTAATGTGACTGGACAGGTGTAAGTGTGTGTTGCTTTACACAGCTGTCAGCCTTCCCGGCGCATCACATCAGTAATTTTTCACAAGGAAGAGGGAAGTGAGGCTGTGACGCTGCAGTGACTCACCCTGCTAATGGACTGCCTCTCAACCTTTTTTGTAAAACACAACAATCCTAATGGCAATCCAGCTGCAACATTTTGATTAAATCTTGTGACTTCAGTGTGTATATCTCTTTTTCTACTGATTGGATGTTATTAATGTGTGCTGCAGCAGAGAGAGTGAATTTATTTGTCATCTCAATCAAAATCTTTTATCTGTACTGTGTGTTTAAACCAATTTCTACCTTCAAAAGTTGAGTTCAACATAAAACGAGCTCTGTTAGCTAGATCATGTTAGGCTGTACACAAGCTTGCAAACTATAATAATAATTTCATTTTTATCCATCATTAACAATACAGGTGAAATAAAAAACATTCTGGTTAGCAAAATAGCCATGCTAGCATCAGAGCACTTTTGTATGTTTAAGCCACCACATGAATCATATTCAGTTCAGGTCCACTCAACATCCATGACCACCCTGAAGTGGAAAATTTGGTAGTGCATGCTAGCAGCACTTAACTTTGTGTTTTTCACACTGGTGAATGAAATATGATTTAAGTGTTTCTGTAAGTCAACTTACAACAACTTCTACAGCTCCATCAATCTCATCGTTGCTTGTCACCATTTATTTGTTGCTATTTTTAATTAATGTAGCTAGCTACCCAGCTATGCAATTTTGTTACTTTCACACAGAGCCAGGCTGTTTCCCCCTCTTTGTGCTAAGCTGACTCTAAGTTAGCTGACTGCTGGCTATAGCTTCATATTACAGACATGAGAGTGTTATCAATTTTCTCATCTAACTCTTGGTAAGAAAACAAATAAGCACCAAGGTTGCAACTTCATTAAAGCCATCCATCCATCCATCGTCAACCGCTTATCTTGTGTACAGTGTCACGGGGGTGCTGAAGCCAATCCCAGCGGACATCGTACGAGATGTTTTAATTCACATAAAACATAATCTTGGTAAACATCTGTGCAGTCTTAGCTTAACTTGCAGCCCATGTGTGTCCTGCAAGGTTATCATCATTAACGAAAACAGAAAACTAGATGTGAAAAAACATTGTTAACTGAAATAAAAATAAAAACAAGGCTTTACAAAAAACAATAACTAACTAAAACTGTATTTTAGGTTTGCAAAACTAACTAAAACTAACTGAAATGAAAGAGTAAATGTCCTTAGTTTTCGTTTATTTATTTATTTATTTCATAGGCCCCAAATAAGCCTACATTTCGGGTGGATATGAAGACGGGGGAACCGATGATGCGGGGCAGTTGGTCTGGCCGGACCGGCAGTTCAGCCGATGATTAGCCGATACGCACCTGTTGGTGAGCTGCGGGTGTGTTATGATTTTGTCCTCCGAGTGAAGAGCTGGCATGCTGCATGTCCGTCAAGAGAGCCCGGGGTCAGGGCGGCGTCTGGCCTCAGCATAGCAGGTGGCAACCGTTACGAGGAGAGCCCCATGTAACGTTAGGGGGAGGCTTACTTAGCCAGGGAGACCCAGCTAGGGATCGGCTGCGTAGTTGGTGGGATTTCAACATGATTTCTATTATCTTTTATACATACATGTGTACAAAATAATATGAATGCAACAACTGTATAGAGTTGTGTTTAGTTTGGGTTGCAGGTAGTGAGTCACTGTCTTGTTGATTTTCTTTTTCTTGTTCTGTTCTGGTGGTCTGGCTTAGAGTGTTATCAATTTTCTCATCTTACTCCTGGTAAGAAAACAAATAAGCATATTTTCCCAAACCAGACTGCGTGTCTGATGAACTTGCCCCATGCCCATTGACTGTGAGCTCCCCTAGTGCTGGGTTAACGTGTCTGCTGGTCATTATATTTACTGCATGTCAGCTGGTGATTGTTTTATGGGCTCATTGATATCTCAACCGACCTGTCTCTTTGTACTTCACATTGTTTTAATACATATTTTTTGATTAATGAGGGTTTAGATTTTAATATAACTGCTTTCTAGTAATACTTGCCTTCAGGGTGCTAAGGACCTGTTGTTTGTGGCTCCAAGGGGGGCCTCCACTATCTTTCAATTTCTTAGCTGTCCATCAATTGTATTTCACCTCCATTTATTGTCTTTCACCTATTTAACCAAGAATGATAGAGCTAAAGACTGATGTAATACATTTCTTGGAACCACTGGGTAGGAGGATTAGGGTAGTTTGCGCTTAAGGTTTTCTGTATGTACGTTAGAAATTATACTGTACATTGCATGTGCTTCATTTATTTATAGTATTTATTCAGATAATGTGTTAGTACTTCAAATATTTATATTTGCTTAGTGTTTGGGCCCCTACGTTCAAGGTGTCCCTTTTCACAAATCTGCAGTAATTCTAATGATTGTACTTGTATTTTAATGTTTGGTGAAAAAACTAAACTGGACTGAACTAAACTGAACTGAGCTTGGCATCCTGCAGACAAAGACTAAAACTAACACTAAAACTAATAAAAACTAAACCAAACCCATGTTAAAAACTAATTAAAACTATACTGAAATTGAAAACAAAAAGTCAAAACAAAATAAAAATAAAAACTAATGAAAATGAAAATGATGAAATAATGATTTCCTGCATCTGTCAGAATAACATTAACAAACACCACAGAATAATTGTGAACTTGTTGCATTCAGCCATGCATTGCATGTATGTGGAGAGAGAGCACTGCTGACTGTGAGAGCAATGTTAAAGATATTCCTGTGGAGTAAAAGTAAAAGCTGCACTTGTCAAAGTCTTATGACTGCAATGCATTCTGGTCAGTGGAGAAACATATCTATCTTTCTTTTCAATGATAGATTTTTCCCTGTGAATGTTGCACATGATTGTTCACCATGGTCAGTCTACAAAGAAGTCCTTGATCTTTGACAACTGACTCTCACTTCTTATTTGTAGATATGTATGATTTGTTGACTGTTGTTTTTGTTTTTTGTTTTCTTTTTACAATATTTACACAAATGTTCTCAAATGCACTAGCCATGCCACTGTATTTTTGTCAAAATAAAACCAGATATTTCTATGACATTTTGAAAATTGACAAGTTAACCGACTCTATTAAAGGTATAGTCCAGCAATTCAGTATAGGTGGATTCACAAGGCTTAAACTTTCCCCTAGTTCCTCTTCACCCAGCCTCTGCTCTCCTTTGGCCATAAAGACTCTGCTGCCCATTCACAACTATAATATCACTTTGTTGATAAATTCTCCCTTGTTCCAGTTCCTAGTCTCTGCCTCTGTGTTCTGCTCTTGGTTTCTCTTTACTAGTCCATGTAAGACATCATCAGGGTTGTCATGGTTATATCCAGCTGTTTTCACAAGCTGAGTAGCACACCCTGTGACTAGTGATGACTGATTTTTGTGTGTAAAATCGATAGAGTGCACCTTTAATCAAGTCATGATTATTCCAATTATGACCATAACTTGAGAAAGATAACTTTGTTTTACAGAACATTTTCATGACTTACAGTTGCAATTCAGATAGAATCACATAATTCCACCGTGTACCCTGTCCATGTCTGCTACCCACCAGGTATTTCCTTCTTTTTGCCACGACCCTTTCCTCCCCCACTCACAATCTTCCTTTCCCTCTCGTCTTTTCCATTAACAGCATGTGACTTGTAGGTAAGTGCTAGTTGAATTGGTCCTCTCCTCTCTGTGTTTTAAATAACTCTGCTTTTCACTGGCCTCGGTCTTCTGAGCTCTTAGCTACTCTCCCCATTCTCTTTCCCAGCATCGGCATCAGCAGCTCAGTGGTTACTACTAGTGCCACTGATTTTATTTTCAGCTTTAGGTTTGTCTGTGAGGAATTTGCATCTCCTCAGAGTGTTTGTGTGAGCTCACTTCCAAATTTTAAAGACATATGAGTGAGTTGGATTGGAAAGACTCAAATGCCCACAGATGTCAATGTGTTTCACTGTGTTTATTGTGTGTAATCCCTGTGATGACTGGGTGACCTGTCTGGCTCATTTTCCAGCTTTCCACCCACTTTATACTGGGATAGATCCAGCCTCCCTGCGACCCTGAAAAAACACATCTTGCACTGTTCCATTTTCGGTGCTTCTTCTCAGTGGTGGATGTGGAAACCCCAAATTACCTGCAAGCAAAAATAAAAACCGAACAAAGTGCCTCCCAATTCTTGCATTTGTTTTCTCACCTTCCTTGTGATAAAAGGTGTTGTTTTAAACAGAAGCTGCACCTTTTGAGATACAGTACATGTCTGATATATGATTTCTTAATTACGGATCCAGGCCACAACACAAATATTTACATTCATTTTTCTGACCTCTATCATACCATAATCTAAAGCCGTGGTTCCCTGTTTGGTTAGTTTGACTTGTCAAACACAGATGTTACTAATAACATCACTAATTGCTACAACACAGAGCACAACATTCTAATTGAGAGACTGATGAAATGGGCAAGAATCAATATGTCGTTTCACTGTTATGCTGATGATACACAGTTATACCTCTGATCTAGATCACATTAACTGAACAATCTGACCATACTGCATTCCTTTTTATCCAGTGTCAAGAACCACCTTCAAGTTCATGACAATAAAACAGAGGTTCTAATCTTTGGTCCAGAACTTCAATTAAGGGCTTGTGTCCACCAAAGCGTTTTTGCCAGCTGAAAACTCCAGTTGCTCTTCTGAAAACGCCTAGCTGGGAGTTCTAGGGTGCACTTTGAAGGCACAACGTTTTTTTCAACGTGTTGCAAGTAGGCTACCTAATTTTACTGTATGTCAAAATGTCACCACAAAGTAGGGCAGTTACTCAGGCCCTTGCTCTGCATGAAGAGAAGGCAGAAGCACATAGAGCGAGGGGACGGACTCGCTATACTTGGGTTCATGAGATTTTGTGGGAAACACCTCGGCGAGTAGACACATCATTTCATTCAAGAGCTGATGACTGTGATTGGACAGCTGGGTAAAAAGTGACAGTGATGAGTGCTGTATTTCACCCAAAGTTTCATTTCACCCAACAACATTGTTCAACTCTCTAAGCGCCCAGTGCAGAATAGACGCTCAGCACCTCTTCTGCTGCTGGCGTTTTTACCATGTTGTAAATACTCAGCGCTCCCATTGCAGTGAATTGAAAAAAGACGCTGGCCTCAGGAAAAAAAAGCTTTGGTGGACACAGGCCCCAAGAGTCCCTTTAGCTGAGCCACTTCCAGGACTCTGGTATTGTTCATGCTCACTCACTGACAGGGCTTACTAGGACACTTAATGTTATCATTTACACTTGTGTTTTTTCTGCTTTAAAAATGTCTGCCGTGAAAAGGGGTTTATCCCGGACAACACTTTCATATGTATTTTCAGCTGCAGGGAAATCAAAGTTGCGTTCAAATATTGCATAGATGTCGTAGGTAGTCATTTATTGCACTTCTGAGCCCGAAAATATTAATTGTGTGTGTATCATCTACGCATAAATTTTTACCCTTTGCAATTAAAGACATATTTTTTCTAACTTTCATTATTGATAGCAGTTATGTGGCTCTGACATCCTGCCCCTCTTTTCTACCTCTCTCCCTTTCTTGGCGTCCTTCTTCACTCTCGCCCTTTCCTTGCTCCCTCATCCCACGTGCATCGGTTTTTCCCACTTTCTCTCCCACTCGCAGCTTATCTTCCTATCTATCCTTAACTTCCATCTCTATCTTAATGTGTGGATGAAGTGAATGGGCCAGCCAGACTCTTCTCTCTGCATATATTTAACTTAATTGGGGGCATGAGAAGCAAACTCAAGTCTTCATCCTCACAATCCAATCAGGTGGATTTAATACACTAACAGACACAGATATTCAGACACACACACACACGCTGGGAGTGTTAATTAGTGTGCTGAGCACTTCTTCTAGGTAAAGGTAGTTTTACTTAATTTCTGGGTGTAGACTGTTAGAAAATGTTTTCACCCCCACTAATGTAATTATCGAGTGGGCAAAATTTTTATTTCCTTCAACAGTTGGATACATGAATTTGATTTGTAATATTACATTGCGCAATAATAGTTTCCTGTAATATTGGTGCACAAGTACTTACTATGTAACTAGGGTTAGGTACCGAAACCGGTTCCTATGCGACCGGTACCCACCGGACCGAATTAGAATGCAAATTTATGTATGCCACTGAAATGTGTCGACTGAACTATTTTCCCTCTGGTGCTCTGAAACAGAAGTAAGAAGCGTCCGTCAGTGAAAGGCTACAAGAAGACAGCCGGGTTCACTTGGCCTTTATTAATGCTGAAATGATGCTGGCTACTGTGGCCAGTAGCGTACGCCAAAGAAACAAACCTGGCTCAACAGAGAGCTACATGTGTTAACTTCTCTGGCTCTTCACCCTCTCTGTCCCTCTGCTAACACCATAGGCTAACACACACACTCCCCCAGGCTTGCAGGAACAACAACCACCCCCCTTAACTCTCAGCCAATCACAGGTAGGAAAATAAATGACTGACATGCTTCTACAGTTATCACACATTTGTTGACAGCCCTGACACATTCACTGACCTCCTGGAAACACTGGAGAACACGGTTTACTTATATTTATGTAGCCTACAATTTAAACAGTTAATATATTGTTCAGTTTAAAGAATTTAAAAATCCTGTCTTTAATGTCATCCACCACAGTTTCGTGTGTGTGTTTTTTTAAGTATTGTTTCAGGCACCGTTTAGGCACCGGAACTGTTTTTAAAGTATAAATTTAGCACTGAAATCATAAAAAACCCAAACGATACCAAACCCTACATGTAATTACACCTGTTTTGTTGGTCTCCGTGGCGAAGTTAGGCAGAACACACAGTGTTAGGATGTGGATACTACTCCTTGCTGCCTGCAGAGTTTGGCGGGACTCACTACTGCAATTAAGTTGATAGTTGACAATGTCGTTTTCTCTTTCTCTTTGCCTCTTCTTTCTTATTCTGGACGTGACCCAGGACACCAGCTTGACCCGGCAGCGGTCTTCTAGCGTAGCCTGCTTGGAACAGAACTTTCTAATCTTACATCTGCGACACCAAGTCCTGCTTCCAGCTCAGTTAACAGCTCAGTTAGCCAAGCGGCTAACTATGAGGAGAACAGACCGGACCCTATCATCTGTAACACGACACAGCAAAAGACTGTAACTGAACCACAGTTCTTCCCCGCCTGGCTAAATCCACAACGGACCTGCCAGCTAGCAACTAGCTCTCCAAAGCAACCTTCCTCCTTTACTGATTGGTAACGTAACTGGGCGTTACAGAGCTTCACATAGCTGTGTAACATTACCTGGCTAAGCACATGACTGTGTAGCTTTTGATGAATGTACATTAATGTGTTTTTCAATTAAGTTTTATTGTTGTGATCCTTTCATTGTTAACATGAGATTAGGTAACCATAGTTCTCTGACTTTTTAATACTCCACTATGTTCATTAGCTGGTCTCTAACTTATAAGTCTTGTCTGTCCTTTGGTGCTATATTTTACAGCATTTTCGATGAAAACAGCCAAAAGTGACACTATGAGAGATGTGAGAGTGAACAAAACAGTTAGGTTGTGGACTGTAAACCCAGAACAATGATCTGAAAGACACTTCATAGAGTTGAGGGAACTGCAGAGCTGCAGAATTGTTGTCAACTTAGTGACTTTCTCATTAGATCTGGCAACTTTTAAGACCCTTTTTTATTGCTGCTGCATCCAGTATTGTTGCTTGTCTGACTTTCTTATTTAAGTTGTATCTCTACACAATGTGTTAAGTGAAATTTCTGACCCCATGGTCCATAAAATCTGTTGAACTGACCTAAATAATTTACGAATGAATTTCCAACCAAAATTTCCAAAGAAAGCATTCAAACCTTGGCCTATTTTGCTTTTGGAATGTGATTATTTTTGTCCTTAGCAGTTGTGTGATATAGGGACACACCGGGTGAAAAACTAAATAACACATTCCAACACAAAATACAAGACAATATGTAGCCAGAAATGAACCATCATTTCATCTCATTTGTGTATATTCCCTCAGAGATGAAAGCCTTGGTTGTCATGTCTTTGTAGGTGTAGAATATGTTTTATATTACTGTTTTCTCTTTAACACACACACACACACACACACGCACACACACACTCAGGTGTAGTGTGCCAGTGTTATTACAGTAGAAGATTGGCCTTTTCTTCCTCCTGAGAGATCAACCATCGATCTTCGGAGTCAACACAACACCCCACACCTCTCTGATATTTGCACACAGGAGCAAACAAACATTGAAATAGGCACACACATGAAAAAATGTAAGAAACCCCACCACCACCCTCTCCACCCACACACCCCCCCCCCCCCCCCCCAACACACACACATATGCACACACATAGAAATGATACTGTGACCTAAATTTTCATTTCAATAAGCAGAGATGCAAAACAGTCTTGTGTCCTACTCACCTTGTTAGAATTGAAGACATCACCTGCTGTCTTCGAGGCAGATTCACACTAATCTGAGAAAAATGAGCATTCACTACTCAGTGTTAGCCACAATGACATGTTTTTCTTCTGGTTGTGCTGTATACCAAATGTTCTCCAACATGTCTGGCTTCCTCTGGTGAACACAACAGTGTTTTCACTGACTGCCCACTTTACACCTCCCATTCAAGTCTATTTAAATCGCTCTTTTTAGCAGCTTGTGGCGAAGAATTCATTCTATTTTTGTTCTAGCCGTTTTCTCAGTGCCTGCCCACTTCACACGTCTTCTAGGACTAGTAGAAAATTCACATTATGAACAAAACTGCTCGAAACAGTTGATGAGAGCAAACAAGAGCATTTTCTGACACCAAATGACTGCACTGTGTATGTTAAGAGTGTTAAGTTGAAGTTTTGCTGCTCTCCTTGTCAGACTGAGTCGCGTGTCAATAAATGAGTCAAAGGACTTCATGTCATATATGCAGCTCGAAGTGTGCAGGCCACTAAAATTATCAATGTAGTACAAACAATGATGAGACTTCATATATAGGAAATCAACAATCTTGTGGATGAAAAGACACACACCCCCGTCTACATCAGTGGAGCTGAGGTAGCTCATGTTAATAGTTTTAGGTTCCTGGGTATCAGAATCACAGAGATCCTGTCATGGGCATCTCACATCTACAGTTTTCTTAACCAAAGATTTAAGAAGGCAAGGTTTCATGCTAAGTTCTCATCAACATTCACAGAGAAGCATTACAAACAATCCTGACGGGAAACATCAAAAAACTGCCCAGGGGCCCCATGTAAGAAAATATTCTTAGATTTAAACTTTGAACTTAATCTTAAGATAATTTCCAATGGTGTACATTCGATTCATAAAAGATTCAGAGCATAAAAAACTTTGCTTGCGCATATTCTTGGAAGCCCATTTGTAACTTACGCACCTGTGATCTATAAATCTCAAATTAACTTAAAATTCTAGCCTCCAATCCCAGGCCATAATATTTAATCACTAACTTTCTCGTTTCCAGAAATTCAGACATTGGCTCTGGCCTCTGACCCCTCTGACACCCTTTCCCTACTCTCCACACAGTGTGTTTCCGTACATCGACAAAGTCTTAGAATTTATGTTCCCCCTGGATTTCTTTGGCTTTCCGTGCTGCTCAGAGCTCACTGCTTCTACCCTCAACTTGAAACACAACCATGTCACAACATTTCCATCCATACTTTAGATACTCTAATCTACCACCAGGTCAATAGCCTGGTCTACCTCGACCCACCCACCTCTTTTGCCTACACTCATGCCTAAGTGCGTACAAACCTATGTACTATATAAACTCAAGACTAGCCAGTCACGTTTCCCCCCAAGACCCTCTGTTCAGAGACAGGTCTTCTCTAGCATACCTCACCTACCGCTGCAACAATCCGAACATTATCAGCAAGACACACGCCAGAGATGGGGACTCAAGTTTGAGACTCGGACTCGAGTCCGACTTAAGTCGGAAACACAGTGAGGAAACGTCTGATAAGCTTGCTGTTATTCCCCTCCCTCCGTTACCTATAACCTGCCTACGTAACACGTAGTATCAGCTGCACGTGGCTACACGTGAGAGAGGACAACAAACACCGGCAGCTGAGAGCAATTCATCATAAACTTTGGCTTTAAACTTAATACAACAAGACCCAAACAGAGAAGCGCTGAACGCAAAATAGGTTAGTAACCTGTGGTGACTAAACATGTTTAGCGCAGCACTGGCCATCTAACATTAGTTTGCTTTTTGCTTTAGCCACGACCTACCAGAGGTTAGGTCTGACTGTTGTTTGTTATGAAAAGATGAATGAGCGTTTCTTTACTTGCCAAACTTGTGGTAGTTGATTAATGTAATCATTTACATCCCACTGGCTGCCATCACGTTTATTATTAACGGTGGCTGCAAACAGGCTACAGGTTTATTGTTGATCATGTAACGTGAAAGTTTTATTTAATTATAATGTTACACTGGGTTTGAGAGTCTGGGGAATGTGTTGACTTACAGGAGTTTAAGCTGTCATTGATTGCATTGCACATTAGGCTACATGGTTGTGCTCTGTGAAAAACAGGTTAAAGTTACAGAATTCCTTATAGCTATGCAGTGTTATAAACAGCCTGGATTGAACGCAGCAGGTGATACAACATTCATTAAAACCACGAGTGATTTGAGACTTGACTTGGGCTCTAGCTCAAAAACTTGTGAGCATCTCTGACACATGCTAATCTTTCCAATTAGAGTCAGAAGCAGAGCCCATGAAGAGAAGGGTCCCCCACGACTCCCCTGCGTTTTTTTTTAACCAATATTGCGATTGCGGTTTAATATGCGATTCATTTTTAAGCTCTTTGCCTTCTGTATTATTCAAAACGGACAAGCAATAAATCAGTGTATAGTATGACACACAAAATTAGATAGATTAAACATACACTGTTCTTTCTTGTAGGCCAGGCCTGTGTTATGATGAAATTAGGTGATGCATGAATTGCATGAACAAAAGTTCACCAGTCTGAACTGTATTATACAGTAAGCGCGCAATACAAATCCCACAGTTCAACCACCAATTAATTCATCCTTATCTCAGATCAAATCTCCTAGGAGTCCATCTCTCATCAAAAACCTCAAAAAATACTCAGTTTGATTATCCCCAAAGCGGGGATGACCCGAAGATTCTACCCACCACAACCACCAATTTACCCATGGGTGGCAGGTGCTACTTTCATTCCCTGTGTTACACTAAATTTCTGTAGCGTCAGCTTCTGTCAAGCTTTATGCCATTGTACAACAAGTCAAGGTACAGCATAATGTGCAAAGTTGATGTTTCCTCTACAGACTGGTTTAGGGGAGAACGGGATGATTTGAGTGTTCTGCCCTTAATTTTATTGTAGTATGGACACTTTATGTAGTTTTGAGCAAATTTTATTTTGAAATGTGTTTTACTTTGAAAGTCAGTTTTCAGGAAGTCAGCCTTTTTTTTTTAGTTCTTAATGAGCCACATGTGGTGAGGTTCCTCCACCGACATCTGCTTTTTGTTTGTGCCAACGACACCACCGTCTGTAAGTTTTGTTAATATTGAATTGCAGGATTATATTTTATGTATATTTTGTGGGAATGTTTGCTATAGATGGAGATTTTGGTTGTTGTATGCTAATGCTAATGGGTGTGTGTTGGAATGCATTCATGTGGTGCTAATGATGCTAAGTTAATTGTAGCTATTGTATTTCAGTTTACTCCATGAAGAAATGTGTACTAATTAAAAGGAGCTTGGACGCTACAGCCTGACTTGCGCATTATTTCAAGTGGAGTTAGGCTACAGCTAAATTGTGTAGCACACACACAAGGAGAGCAGGATATTGAGCCTGTAGGGAAGTTGAGCCACCCCTTGTTTCTGGGCAACCATAGACAAAATTGGTCATGTGACCACACATTTTTGAAGAGTCCTCGATTTTATTCTGTGATGGAGAGAGGCCCATGGAATAAGTGATAAGCACATTTAAAATAAAAAATTGTTTTTTATGTTCAAGGAGTTGTGATTCTTGTGTCTGAACAACTACAGTCAGTTTTGATCTTATGCATGTGTTAGTGCTTTACGAAGTCATAATTTGAGGCTATACTGTTAGCATGATGCTACCTTTAAACAGCTGGATGACACAATTTTGTTAAAATGGCAGGGATGGAGTAATTTGAGCCAAAAGAGCTGGGGGAAGTTGAGCCAAATATTTGACTGTAATTTTACATTGCATTCTTGTGCACCACCGAAATGATGTGACATGCATTTTAGACCAGAAACCATCATGTCATGCTTCTATAAAAGGAAGACAGACCGGATTTTACTCCTCTTGTGGGTTTGGACAGAGCAGTGGGCGAGGTACAAAAATGGGAAGTCTATACATCAGCTTGCACGGGACATGATGACGATCAACAGGATGACCTCAAAGCGACACATTGATATGTAACGACTAGGAGACATGGCTGCAGTGTTTCACTATCTAAGTGCAATTGAATGTTAGGATCTGGCGTTTGAGTTTGTACGATGAAATGATATTGATGTCCCCGACCCCGAGTCCACTTGTTTTTGGAAAGCCATATTTTGAAATTTTAATTTTTAATTTTAGATCCAAATTGATTATTTCCAGGGACACACCATATCCTAAAATATATGTTCATATTTTAATTGGAGACATTACTGTGTAAAAACTGGCTCAACTCACCCTGCTCTCCCCTTACTTCACTTGTCATGTGAACAGGCGATTAGAAAATCTCGTTTTATCATATTGCGATATCGCAAATGCAATTAATCGTTCAGCCCTGGTTCCATCATTCTTTTCCTTCCATCCATCCACAACCCTGATTCCTCCCCTCAACCCTTCATCCCTCCCCCCTCGTTCTCTTTTCTCTCGACCCTCATCCCCATCCCTTCATCCTTTCATCCCTTATCCCTCCATCTGGAACCTTAATCCATTCTTCCTACATCATCTCAGCTCTCCTACATCCATAATAAACAATAAAATATTCCAAATCCATATCTTTATTGGTATAGACTTTGTTAGTGAACACTTTTTTTTATCAACGCTGCACCTGCCGTACGGCTATATATATCTTGGTGTTTCTCACCTCTCCCACATTTTTGCTTTCAATTTACCACCCTCACTCCTGCTCTCACACTCGTCTCGCAGGTCCCATCTTTCCTCTACCTTCCAACTGTCATGCTAACAGATGCGTGGCCTTCTACGCTTTAACCCTTCTCAACTTTAATCATTATCTTTCATCCTTTATGGCAGTGTCCTTGGTGTGTGAGCCGGTCCTTTTCTTATGTGTTCAGAGTCGCAGAGTTTTGCTACACACTCTTCTCCCAAAAAACTGGCTTTGACAGAAGGTGAAATAAAGTGAGAGAAAGATACAAAGGGAAGAAAAACAGATTTTGGTAGAGAACAAAGGTGAGAAATCTATGGAAGTTCATTATTGACCACACAAGCACAAGTTTACAGTCCAACAATATTTTGTTACTTCTTTTGCTTGCATTCTGTAAAGAGTATGGCCATACAGAGGGTTCTGGGTTCCTCAGCACTCCCTCTCAATGTGCATTTTCCTGTTTTTCTGTGCTGAAATACAACCTGACCCCAGAAATGCAATAAAATGCAATGAAAGAAATTTAATTTTAATTTTAATTTTATTAAATAAAATGTTTATTTCATGCTTTCATTAGATAGCAGATAGCATAGCATCACTTTGTTGCGGCAATGTATAGGGGTTTTCAGTGAGAGATCACAAATGTTTTGGCAATGATTAAGCCGGGGTCCCATGCTGACTGCAAGGTCAGCCACGCTATCTGACAATGGCCACACGACATGGTAGATGAACTGCGATGGAATAACAAGTGCAACGTCTGCTACAAGGATTCCAAGACTCTGGACGATCACACACTTGTTACCCTTTCTGTGGTATCAATACTCATCAACGATGGAAACAGGGACTAGCCTGTAGTCAAAGAGAGCTCCATTCTTCTCTTGCTCCCCATCACCAGCAGCTGGACAAACAACAGCTCAAAGTCACACATGATCTTCCCATTGACCTTGAATCTTTTTGTCTTGAAGTTCATTGTCACCACCTTATTTAAGAGGGGCACATGAAATCCCCCAGGAAGTGATGAAAAGAACAGTGTGTCAATGCATCTCACACATTCAACCTTTCTGTCTGCCACCTGACCGTTTATGATATGGTGGAGGGTAGTAGGCTCTGTGTTGAGTGGGTGGGAGTTTTGTCATAGCACTCTTAGAATTTTTGCCTGGTCCTCTGCATCCAAATCCCGCCATCCTTTACGATCTTCTTTGTATCTGCTGGGCTTCATTGTAATGTCAAATGCTTCAGCATTGTTGTACATCTCATCCAATAACTTGCAGGGATGGGATACCCATTCTGCATCAATATAGTTAGCTAGCAAGCTAACTATAAATCTGGGAAAGAATTAACTAGGTTTTTTATATATTACATTAGAAAAAAGCTGATTGCGATTACCAACTCTTGTGATTATTAAGACCTGAGTATGATAAAATTAGAAAGCTACAGATAACTTACAGATAAGCCTACATGAACTGTCTTTCATCAAAGCATCCATGAGTACAGTAACTGTTAGGCAGTCCAAATGATGAGGTTACCTTTTTTGGTAGTAGTGGTAACACTAACTATTGATATATTAATTACTATGAATTAAGTTTGTCTTGAACTACCACATTCACATTCACATCAATGACTCTGATTTCTTATTTCATATTAAGCATTTAAATAACCTCAAAATAGATATGACCATTTCCAGTTTAAATGGCCATTTTTAAATGGATTCAGCATCTTTAATAACCCCCACTCTTTATGACTACCTGACAAGGAAATGTGAATCATGGCTCTCTTCTGTCAGGAACTAAGGCGGAAGTAGTGTGACTCAAAATGTGCAACTTGGACCTGGGAGATGGCTGTTCATTTTTTTTCGGTTGACAGTTGACAATTTTCTTCTTAACCATAATTACAATCTTTTCTCAACCATAATCTTGTAGTACCATGATCACAGTCATTTCCCATCCCAGACCATGCTATCTTACTAACTATAAAAAGGTAATGACAAACTATTTTGTGCCATTTGGAGGACATGTTGGTTTTAGCAGTTTGTTTCAATCACATACAGTCTCCAAGTGAGAGTAAAAGCTGTTACATGTAACATGTAATTAGACATCGTGTTACACCACACATGTGACACGTAGCTACTATAGTGTGGTGCGTCAACAGTCTTACCAAGACTTTAACTATGAAGAAATTACCTTAATGGCCACTTGACTGTGTCTTGTTGAAGCCTGTCAACCCAAAATTTGGGTCAGTGTCCACCTCATGATCTCAAGCGCTCCGGATATGCTAAAGCAGCCTGAGGAAATAGAGCAGATTTCTGCCTGCCTCACAACTCTGTCCCTGCTCTTGCTTGAATTTGACTTGTGCTTGCTCCTGAGTTTTGTTGTTAATAAGCCTTCATATTCCAGAGACACAGAGAGAGGAAAATCACAATGCAAGAAGTAATGAGGGAACAAGAGAGAGTAAAATAAAGCAAGAAAATCTATGAGCCAGTGTGCTTTAGACGTAAAGTGTAAGAGTGAAACAGGGAATGCTCCAAAGGTGAGAGGGAGGACAGCCAGGAAGAAGAGGATGAGAGAGAGAGAGAAAGAAAGAAAGAGAGAAGTGATGACAGGTTATTTTTCACCTTTCCTCTCCTGACGGCTGATGTTATTTCCCATTCTCCTCGGACACACAGCAGATCCAATCTAAGGCTTCTCTGGACGGCCCTTGTGAAGCCCCATAACCAAATGAAAACCTTTATTACATACACCTTACACAGATCGCACACACACACACACACACACACACACACACACACACACACACACACACACACGTGAAGCAAAACAGAGAAAACTACTAAAAATGTACACCCTATATCTTATATACCTACACACAAAATGAAAGAAGAAATGTCACATTGTTTCACACACACACACACACACACACACACACACAACCACACACACACACACTCGTTATTGGGTGTGAACAAGACTTTGTATATGTAATATTAAAATTGGACTTATGAGGGCTGCAGACTACACCTAGTTTGTATGTATGTGCAAATGCATGCTAGTTTTCAGTTGCACTCCTTTTGTGTGGGTGGCGCTCTCGATGTACCCTGCCTGAATGGGCATTTATGTCCTCTGTGTGTGTGTGTGTGTGTGCGTGAGTTAATAGTAAAGGCCATGGGGTGAAGGTGTAATTCTTCGGCTGCTAGTTTATTGTTCACAAGGCTGAGTGTGTACACTGGAGACATATACTGTATATGCACACAAACACACACACGTACATGAAAGCACAACACTTGAGAGCCATGTGCATCAGGCCATAAAAAATAAAAGCCCCACAGAAGATTTCTTATGTGAGTACTGGTAAATTATTATTCTACGCCTTTCTACCTCCCTTTCCGCTCAGTTTTTATTCATTTTCTTCTTCCTCCTCCTCTCACTAACCTCCTTCATATATAAGTATGATTTACCGGCTGTGATAACACTGTATTTACTCTAATTCTTAAACTGAGATTGAGAAATGGAGCAAGTTAGAGTGGGTGGTAGAGAGACTCAAAGAGGAAGACGCTGAGAAAGACATAAAGACAGAAAGGGTAGGGTGATGACAGCTAATCGGATAGGTGTGAGACAGGAGAGTCAAGGTGAACATTTCTCTTAATATGCCACTACTACTATCAGGTTATTTCAGTCTATTACCATGACACAGAGAGGGGTCGCACCCTGGGAACTGTGGGAAATTGAGTTTTTGTATACACTGGGGTTATGAGTGTGAATGAGAGAAAAAGGGAAAGGTCAAAATCCAACTTACTCCTCTGACATTTCTGTAACACTGCAAATCAGATCCACTGATCGCATTGCTGTTGTCTCCGGCCCTGCATAGATTACCGTGGTCTGAATGACATAACTGTCAAAAATAAGTATTCTCTGCCCTTGATTGATCCCGCCTTTGAGCCTTTGAGCCATACCCCGGTTTTCACAAAGTTGGACCTCAGAAATGCATGTCATCTTGTTCGCATCCGAGCTGGTGATAAATGGAAAACAGCTTTCAATACACCACTCGGTCATTTCGAATACTTAGTAATGCCATTTGGTCTCACTAATGGACCAGCTGTGTTTCAGGCCCTTGGAAACGACATTCTCAGGGAAATGCTAAACTTTCTTTTAACATCTTTGTTTACTCCTGATTTTCACCCGGGAACATGGAGGATCATGTACATCATGTCAGGTTGGTGTTGCAATGTCTTTTGGAGAACAAATTATTTGTAAAAGCAGAAAAACGTGAGTTTCATGTCCCCTCTGTGAGCTTGCTTGGTTTTATTATCAAGCAGGGACAGCTGAGACCAGACCCGAGCAAGATCAGAGCGGTAACTGAGTGGCCCATCCCCTCTACCCGGAAACAGCTTCATCGCTTCCTTGGATTTGCCAACAGAGATTACAGTAAGGTGTCTCCCTTTGTTCCCTTCTACCGGAGTCCTGTGGTGAGCACTGCATTCAATAAATGCAATTGTTCTCCTCTGCTCTTGTGTTGGCTGAGCCTGATTCTTCTCTTCAGTTTATCGTGGAAGTTGATGCATCAAATACTGGGGAGGGAGCAGTACTTTCACAGAGATCTCCTCTGAGTAATAAGTTGCACCCCTGTGCTTTTTTCTCCCAGCGTCTGTGCCCAGCAGAGTGCAACTTTGATGTAGGCAATCAGGAGTTACTCGCGGTGGTGTTGGCATACCAGGAATGGAGACATTGGCTGGAGGGAGCAGAACTGCCTTTCGTGGTTTTCACAGAGCACAAGAACCTAGCTTACCTTCGTTCAGCCAAGCGGTTAAATTCCCGCCAGGCCCGGTGGGCTTTGTTTTTGGGGAGATTCCACTTGACCATAACATACAGACCCAGCTCTAAAAATACCTGATGCTCTCTCTCATCAGTTGGAACCAGAGGTGCCGGCACGGAGCCAAAGACCATGCTGTCTCCCACCTGTGTAGTGGCCACGGCCTTGTGGGATATAGAGGCGATTGTGAGGAACTTACTCATCCAGACCCAAGTACCACTCCACCTAACGTGTTGTTTGTGCCCGATTCCGTCAGTTCTCAAGTCCTTGAGTGGGGGCATTCTTCCAAAATCACT
Source organism: Micropterus dolomieu (assembly GCF_021292245.1). Lineage (NCBI taxonomy): Eukaryota > Metazoa > Chordata > Actinopteri > Centrarchiformes > Centrarchidae > Micropterus > Micropterus dolomieu. The sequence goes on along the minus strand of NC_060171.1, from coordinate 28,315,417 downwards.
TGACATCCTGGCTTCTATCACACCCTCTCTTTCCTCTGCCGAAGATTCTGGTGGCCTACGATGACTGCTCACACCCGAGCCTTTGTGTCAGCCTGCTTTGAAGCCAATCCTCTCACCTGCCTCCTTCAGGTTTGTTACAACCTTTCCCAGTCTCCCAGACCGTGGCCCATAAAGCAGTGGATTTTGCAGGCTAACATCCGTCGGTGTCGTCAGGTGTGGAAAGAGGCCCGATGGGCTTTGGTACGGACAAGGGTCCGCAATCAACGCTTGGCAGACCGCCGCCATGTCCCAGCACCCAAGTATGTCCCTGGACAGAAGGTTTGGTTGTCCTTGTGATCTCCCGCTGCAGGTGGAGTCTCAAAAGTTGGCACCCCAGTGACCCTTTGAAATTGATAAGGTAAATAATCCTTCTGCCATGAGACTGAAATTGCCAGCGTCCATGAAAGTGCATCCCGTGTTTCACGTGTCCCTCCTTAAGCCTGTGTCCACATGTCCTCTGAGTCCATACCCACATTAAACATAACAGCTGTCTCTGCTATGTAACTGAATTCTCCACTTAATTTACACATGTAAGAAATAAAAATAACAAAAAATCAGTCTAACAATCATAATTTTAATAATAATAATAACAACAACAACAATAATAATTAAATCACTTCACCACTCAGTGTACAATAGACATAGTAAGAGCCCAGCTCTTGCAAAAAAATTTAACAAATGTAGAAATCAAAACCAAGACATTGTTTAACAAGAGAAAAGGCGCGGTGCTACCAGCAACCTCTGGCTTTTACTCAAGGATAGAGATTGGACAAAGCCTTTAGCCATGATTGCTTGCACCTTGCTGCCAGCCAGTCAAAATATAAAATACCAGCCTTCATTGGGCAATGGATGCAGTGGTAACCAGTATTGGGCAAGGTACTCAGAAGCTGTAATAAGTTACTATTTACTAATTACTCCTTAAAAAAGTATTAATTTTACTTTACTTATTACTGGGTGATAAAAGTAACTAGTTACATTACTCATTAAGTTACTATATTACTTTCACTGCAACCCCCTCTCCCCTATTCCCAAAGAAAGCAGTCTCTCCCTACTCCTAACTTTTAACTAATATCATATTCATAACAGCAGCATTATTAGTAACTGTAATAAAATTACTGTTTTAGAAAAAGTAATCCATTACACTACTTGTTACTGGGGAAAGTAATCTTATTACAGTAACGTGTTAACGTGTAGTAACACTGGCGGTAACTGCCTGTTGTTTGAAAAACACAAACTGCTGCACAATTAGGTTACTTGTTTCTGACTTCTTGTAATTTTAACAGCATTTTTTGTATTTCTGTATGCTGAGAGATCTCATTCAGAATGAGAGGATCATTTAAATAACTGTGAAGCTGTAAGAGGCTGACTAATTCCCCTGACATTGCTCATGCTTTCTCTGTCTGCCACTGATGTAACACACTGTGAAAGATGTTGAGCCATGTTTACTTGGAGTTCCCCGAGGAGCACCCCAACATGAGTCATGGCCTAACTACAAAATGTTCTGAAACATGTTGCCAAGTTTACCTGAGTGTAGCTGAACTAATAACAGCTACACTCAGAGACTTTTCCTTATAAATACAGACTGACAGACTGTCCAAAGGGTTACTATGAGAATTCATGAGGGCTGCAGAACTTTCCTAATAAAAGGAGTACATTTCTGAATTATTCTACGAATGTCTTACAATATATAGGATGGGGAGCTTGCCCTGCATAATGGATACCCTTGTAACCATAATGGAGAACAGACTGAGGATGTGGGAATGTATCCAAATGGCTACCATACTCCTAAATCTACAAGTCAAAAACATGTTTTCTATCAGGTTTTCCTTCCCAGATCAAATCAGACTTTGCAACTCGAGCTGGACTTTACTATCTAAACATAGAGAGAAAACATATGCACTCAAGTTACATTCTCAGATATTAAGTATGCCTGCTCTGAGTGGTTTTACTTTGTCGCTGATAGTAGATAGGTATCATGTAATATTGATGGCAGATTTCCCAGAGAGTTTGTTATTTGTTTCTGCTGAGTGCTCTCTCTGTGGTAAAAAGGAGCACAGCTAAAGCATGACAAATAAAAACATTTTCCAAAAATCTAACAGAATTCATTGAGTGCACCTTGTATGACCAAATACACAATAACTAGAAAAAAACACAGACCCAATGTGTTATGTTACAGGAACTTAGGCTGGTGCCAAATTGCCAGCATTGTTTCTTTCATTGTGAGCCATAAAAAAACATTGATCCATTGTTAATTTAAAAATACTCATTAGAACAGCATTAAAAGGAATTATTATTGTTATATTATAGTGATGTGAGGGCACTGCAAGGTTTAGTGGGGTGACATATAGGTTATAAACAAGCTGACAGTATCTACACCATTTAAAAAAAATATAAAATCGACAGTGAAAACACCTGTAATTTTGCTAATGATCCCTCATTGCACAATACAATTGTGAGGGTAGGTCACATTTGAACTAGGAAGTAAGTCTGTAAACTGTGTTGGTCGACAGTTTGTGTAATAATTTTTTTTTCTTCCTAAGAAGTTTGACTGATATGTTGGCTTGTTTACGACCTATATGATCGTCTGACTTCTTGTGTTTGTTGCCCCATCTGACCTTTTTTTATTGATACTAGCGTGTTTCAAGATCTCTTCAAGATCATTACCTCGGTGAGTATAATGTTATCATAAGTAATATAACTGAAAAATAAAGAGCTACAAAAATTAAACCAAGTTGTAATTAAACCTGTAAATGTCCATTTGTCTAGTCACCTTGTCCGGCTTCTCATTCCTTCCAGTTGACGTATAAGTCACCATTCAATACTTGCAGGAAATACTTTTATTTTGAAAATGACCCTAGGCAGTTGTTTATACAAGTAAGCAACAGTTTTCTTTGTTTTCTTTGTCCTGTGGTCCTGGAATTACTCAGCATATAGAGGACTATTTTATAAAGGACGTGACAACCTTGCAGTGCACTAGACTGTCGTGCCCAGCAACCATCAGACCCACCAATGTCCTGTCAACAAAATGCAATCAGGTTTAGAAAATTAAATTATTGGCTGCACTTTACATATCTGATTTGATTATTTCAACAGAAGTGCTGGATGCAGTGACAGATCATAATTCATTTAATGACAGCCCCACTTCAAAAATATGCCTATAAATAGCCAAAGTGTATGTTAATTAATCTTACGCCAGGACAACTGTATATTAAATAACCTATTAGATTTGTGCCAGCCTGCAGCATCAGAACATCACAACGCTGATACATCAATAAAAACACAATGTTTTCCAAAGAGGTCAGCACCAGGTGTGAGGCCAGAGAAAGAGGCTAATGCCTGGTGCACACTAGAGGATTTTCAAATCTTGACAGATTTTTAAAAATGTGGGCTACCACACTTTGGATCTCACAGAAACTCATATGATCAAACATGACTTCAGACATAAACAAACATGGAGGCAGACTGTCGTAGTCTGCACTTGTGTGTGTCTATGTTTTCCACAGAGGAGAATAAAACTGGGGATGAACTGATGAACTTATGGCTGAGAAGAGGGAATCAGGATGGTTTATAATTTTACTGACGCTTCCCTCGCTCTCATTAGCTATTGCAAGTTTCTGATCAGAGGGTTCCTGATTTCGAATCATAAATATCAAACCATGTTTGATATGTCTGATCCAGTCTGCGACCTTAAGATAATGTTTGTAAACCCCTCACACTACAGGGTCATTTGTGCTGATAATACGTTCTGATCTGCCTCGGATCGGGAGCACCCCTGTGACTGTCAAATGTGGCAAATCGGACCCAAAATCATCAGTCCAATCAACCGGCATAAGTGTCCAAATTTTTAGTTTACACAACAATACATTTGAAAGTAGCAGTGTATTACTGTGGAGAAAACATGTTATTGTCATTTATCTTCGTACACACTGTATGGAGCTTTCTTTTATGTAAAACATGGAGTGACTTACTTTTCTACAAAAGTAAGTAAGGCTTATAATTTTTTTTTTTTACATGGCAGTATTACTACTTTTACTCCACTGGTGGGGTGGGATGGGTAGGAGAAACAGTCTGAATTAAATAGGCTGCACTTGTGTGTGTATATAAATAGGCTAGACAAATGTTGGACCAATTTAATACATTTGTACACCTCTGTTTATCTGCATTTCCAGGTCTTTGTCCTCTGATCAGCAAACAGATTTATAGGTAAAACAGCCGCCTTGACAAAAGTGTATTAGGACGGAACGATAATGTGTCTATAAAACACAGATGTAAGTACCTCCTACTATAAACACTAACCTCTATCTATTATCTATAACTGCTTATCCTTAGAGGGTTGCGGGGGTCTGGAGGGGATCCCAGCTGACATTAGGTGAGAGTCAGGTTACACCCTGAACAGATCGCCAGTCAGTCAGAGGGCTGGCACATACAGACAACACCATTCATGGTCACAGTCACAATCTAGGGACAATTTAGACCACAGGGAGAACCACAGTGCCACCTAAAAGCCATAAAAGCTGACCTAAATCATTTACATTTATCACACTGTAGTTGACAAACCAATCTTAACTATAACATAGTCTCCATCAGCAGATTGAGTTTACCCACATTTTCCATGATTCATGATTATGACTTTGTAGTTGTGACTGCATTGTGACTGATTATCACTTATTTGATTGTAAACCTGTTTGAGTTGAAGTTTTCTCTCACGTTGTTGATTATTAGGATGTTAAAGCTAAACAAAAGTTGCACAAGGCACAAATTCACATTTCATAGTTACTTTGATCATTTTTATCCGTGGAATGTTTAGAGCTATACTCAGATTCCAGGCGGATGGGCTTTGAAATCCTGAACACATCCTACCCTAAATATACTGCAGTTTTATTCAGTGGTTTACAGCTTGTTCGCTGCCTGGCTTGATCCAGATAGAAGTTAAGATTACCTGAGTTCAAGACATGAATAATCTAGCTACCGCTGGCTCCGTTAAATATTTAAAGATTTAAGAAAGTAACATTTGTGACTTTGCCCTTGCTGCCTCGCACAACTATCTCAGCCTCCCCTTTGATTAGGCAGAGCACGCTGAGATTGAGAGCCAGTTCGGTGCATGCAAACAGGAGAGTGGGCACGGCTTGTGGAATAATTGGGACCAGACACCATTTTGCCAGCTGCTTCCATTCCTGCTCTGTCAAGGGCTCCAAAAAAGCTTGCTGTGTAATGTCCCAGAGGTCGACTGCATCCTCTGCCTCTTTGTGTTTAGTCACCCCATATCTCAGAGATGTATGACATGTACAAGCAAGCGGAAAGCAGAGATGAAGCTCCCCGATGAAACAAAAACAGGGCAGAAAAAAAGCAGAGGGCATTAGCTTTTTTCCCTCTTGCTTCCATCTATGAGACATTGGGGGGGAAATGCACTGTACCTTGGGCAATGGTATGATACGATTAGAATGCATGCTCATATGAATCCATCTACGCACACACAGACACACTCATACAGTACAAGAGGATCTCAGGAGGGAAGCCACTGAACACCAGACAGCCCATCCCACTGATGCCTGGTTAACCCCGATCCCTTTGTGTTTACCTGGCTCGCTGTGTGTGAGCGTGTATGCGCACATTTTGTTCTGGAAGACTGCCTCTGTCTCTGTGTGAGCTTAGTGTGTGTGTGTGTGTGTGTGTGTATGCTTTATTGTGTGCAAGCATGTGTGGGAGTGTTGTTCTGCAGAAAACTGTGGGACCTGAGATTTCTCCTCTGAGATGTTCTTTTTAACTGATGAAAAATCACAGTGTGTGTGTGTGTGTGTGTGTGTGTGTGCCTTTTTACATGCATGCAAATGTTTAAGTATGTGTATGCATGCATTATATGTGTCAGTGTTGCAAGTTTAATTCACACATTATCTCCACACGCTGTCTATGGTCCATTTTAAGTGTTAACACTGTGCAGTGAAGATGGGACTTACCTGCAGTAATAATGTCAATCAGAATCCATATAAAGCAGATCAATTCAGATGAGAATTTTTATGGAAAACTTCTAGGGTAGACAAATTGTTGTACAAATATACCTTTCAAGGTGTTGAAATATTTTCTGTAAATGATCAACCTTAAAACATTCGTCATTTTTGACATCAACTCTTTTTATGGAGGTGTTATGTCATGTGTGTTATATTATTTTATGTTAAGGCCCTGGTTAGTCTGAAATCAGTTAACTCAGTAGAAATACCGCCATTAGTGGTGTCATTCATGGAGGTGAAGTAAATCCATTCAAATTGTCTTGAGAGTGCTAACCTTTGAGGGGAAATGAGGAAGCCATCATATTTGCTATTATATGTTGCACCATCCAATCTTCTTCAGAGGAGTGAATTAGCTGGGTTAACGTGCTGTCCAGTAAGCAGTTGAGAGCACAAGAACTCACCTCTACCATTTGAGGTGGTTAAGCACTGTCAGGCACGAGCAAGCGTCTGCTGATTTTTCTCATTGGTGTTCTGCTTTAGTACACAATTGGTCTTAATAAATGATCAAACAGCATCTCTCTATTTATCTTGCTCATTTTTAAGACTCGTCAGATAGTTTGCTACATAACTGTCAATAAATCTCTACTTCTGATTTTGATACTAGCTTGCAGGCTGAATGAAAGTTGCAGCAGGCTTTGTTTGTCCAGTCAGCATCATTCAGTACTGTAAAAGTTTCTTAACCCAAGAAACTCTACCAAGTATTTTTCAGCAAGTGACCTCCTTATTCCCTGGTTGTGAGCTGAATTTCAGATTAAGTATCCAGTAGTTGCTTTACCAATACATCCAACAAAGCCCTATATATAGTAAGTGTGCATGGGAAGACTTGAGGCGTAAACTAAAATTTGCCACACCATTTCAAAGTACACTAGAGAGGTTGTTCACATGAATGCAAATCATATTGTGTAGAAATAAAAATGTATTGATAAATTATGAACAATATTTATAGATAATGGAAGAGTACTATTGCTGTTATTCATTAAAGTTGTTGTTCCCACAGAGAACTATAGCATCAGGCTGCATGCATCTTCAGACTGTCCAAAAACAAACAAACATTATTATGTTGTGATCACTAGGAGCGGTTTAGAGGCTCACAGCAGCCTATACTTTGACAATTTACGGAGGACATTTGCCTCTGTGTATAATATAGAGGAGGCTAGACTTGCTCAGTCCTTTCTTGTAAGTGAGTAGGTGGGGACGATGTGACTAGCCAGACATCGGAAGCGCTGCAGCCAGACTTGGTTAAGCTTTAATTCGAAAATCGCAGTGGGAGGTGTGACATAATTGTAGATGTATGATAACAAACTGTATATTTAGAACTTGAAAATAATTTGTCAAAAATTGTTTTTAAATTAAAGAGTAACAGTTTTAAAAACAGATTTAGCGAGAAAGCTGGTTATTTCTAGCTTTGGTCTTGTATTGCTGTTGAAGCTGTCCAGCTGTGTTGAACAGCAGAGGTTAATCTTTGGCCTCTTTTCTTCAGGCTCCCTCCTATATCAGTTTTTTACTTAAGAGAGCACAGCTGTTGGGAGCTGTGTTTCCTCAACAGTTCCACATCTGCAATTTTGTGAGGCAGCTTTCTCTCTGATTTAGTTAAGGGACCTCCTGTATCCCTTAAGTCAGTTTTGCGCCTCTCAGGGGAAATGACATAATAAAGACATGGCATAGACACATTTTTTTGCAGACCTTGTACTATACTATAAAAAGTAATTTGACAAGCTTATTTTACTTTTCTATAGAAATAGCCCCAAACATTTAACTATTTAAGGCTATAGAAATATATATAAATAGAAAGCCATAGCATGTATGCCAATTCCTTTTATGTACACTAAGTTTTAAGACCAAAATAGGCCTGCAAATAGAAAAGTGATAGTTGATCCTTTCAGCATTCACACCTAATTAACTTCCAAACAGCACATTTTAGTCCAGTGACGACAATAGGACTCTTTCCAGACAATATGCCAACTAACTAGAGCCATATTTTTCCTATTTCTCATATTATTTTGGCTGTTGATTATTCTGTTATTCTGTGTCCCCTAATGCTATCTTCATAATTATGATTAGAGGAATGTGTATTTCATCACATTAGCCTTGATTTAATTATTGTCTTTCTGTCCTGCTATACCCCCCAAAAGATGAACTTTGGTGATGTCACTTCCCAAATGTCATGGCAGCACTGCGCAGCCTCAGAGTCTGGGGGCTAGAGAGCATCATCGGCCAGCAGGCATACACACAGACAGACGAGCATGACAGACAGACAGGTAATTAGGCAGGCAGGTGGACAGACAGGCAGTCAGGACAGAAGACGGGCCTCGTGGTCCACAGGCGATGAATCCGATATCCATAATCGCTCTTTAATCTCTGCTGAGCGCAAACCATCACAAACACATACACGCACAAATGGTACACACACACACACACACACACACACACACACACGCACACACACACACCGACACACATGGACAAATTAGATGTGTGGTGGAAGCTTGCTCCTGTCTGTCAGTCCAGTTAAACTGCAGTCAGGCCAGTGTCACCCTGAGAAACAATGAGCTCTGTTCCTCCTGTGTGCCTGTGACAACGCAGACAGCTAACACACACACAGATACACACACGCGCACATGCACAGAGAAATTGTGGTAAGCAAAAGAACAATGTGGTTGTGAGAAAGAGAGAGAAAATGGAGATCTGAGTGTGTGACACCATCTATACTTGAGTGTATGACAAAGAGAGAGAGAGAGAGAAAGAGAGACAGTGAGAAGTTGTGGCTCGTCCCCTGTATCCTGCATCTGAGAGAAGTCCTTTTGGCCTGTCATTCACCGTCAGCTTGTATTAGAGGCTGAAGGAAACCCCTGGGAGAGGGAAACAGCAACAGAGAGACAGGGAGGGAAACTGCGGGAACGACAGAGGGGAGGGAGGGGGAAAAAACGAGAAAGATAAAAGACAAAGGCAGGAAGAGCAGACACAGGAGAAGGTAAGGAGAGGGAAACCATAAGAGAAGGATCCTGTTAATGTGACGACTTACAACAAAAGGCTTTAAAAAGTTGTTGTTGTGTAAATGTGTATTGCACATTCTTCTTTCAATCTTTTACTTTGGTGAAGGTCCACTGATAGGCCCAGCCACATCACTGTAAAATAAACATTTATCTTATTGAACTTATTCCATGTGTTTTTATTAGCCTACTTCTGTTAGGCAGGTTTTCTTAGCTTTGACCTTCAGAGTCACTCAACTCAAAACCATTAAAACTGAAGGTGTCCCTACATCTCAAAACTGTGTGCAAAGCAGTGCAATTGCTGACAGCTAGGGTTTTCTCGCACTTTCTGACTGATCTTAATGTTACTGTACTATTAATGGAGAGTACTACAGAGCCGTGACAACAGTTGTACAATGCAAAGTACAAGATTGATTTATTTGTCACAGTACAACAGGTTGTAGAGGGAAATTGCGTTGTGTAACTCTGCTACATAGCAGACAATATACATTAATATAGAAGCAATAGTAAAATTTGTGAACAGAAATAAACTATATTCAGTGGAGCAGGGCTGAGGATGAATTAGAGTTTAAGAGTCTGATAACTTCGGGGAAAAAGCTGCTCTGCAGTCTGGTGGTGTGGCAGCAGAAACTTCTATATCTCTTCCCAAAAGGCAGCAGGGTGAACAGGCTGTGTTTGGGTGGGTACTGTCCTTTAGTGTCCTTTGGGCTTTGCGTGGGCACCTCACCTCACCGATATCACTGATGCTCTCAATGATCTTCTGAGCAGTTTTAATCACCCACTACAGAGCCCGCCAGTCCTGTCTATTGTGGCTCTGCATGGAGCTGACTTCAGTCTGAGAAAAAAACTCAAGTTATATCACTTGAGTAAACTCGGTTCAATACTACTTTGATACTAATATGATAAAATGATAGAATTTTCACTTGAAAGCCATTAATTACAGGTATGGCGTTTAAGTGTTAAAGCTAAAAGAAAAATTGCGTTATGGGAAGTGTTGGAAACAACAGTTTTGGAACTCCACCCAAAGGACTAAAAGTCAGGAAATCTCACCCGCTGCTGCATCAAATGTGGAATACTGGAATAGTCTTTAAAAACACCTGTCAGGTTTGTGCGTCCCTGCTGCTTTGGTTCCCGGTGGTGCTCATTTGGCACACTTTCTGCATTGCTGCACCTTCCCGTGGTATCTTTCAAGGCGGCCATGAAACCAAAGATGCCCACATCTTTGGGTATTACTTTAATCATTATGCCTAGACCATGCCTGTTTGCGCTCATTTGCAGCTTTAATTAAATCCCTCTGCAAACGTTTAGATTTCACAGAGATTCAGGACGTATTTACGCATTCTGGAGAGGCTTCATCTCTCCACCTAATATGACTTCTTGCTGGTTGCAGAGCAATTTAACAACTCAGTCTTCTGCTTCGGCGATGATGATGGTGATGATGATAATGTTGACTAGCGGAACACATCATAAGTGTGAAATGTGCTCACATAGCTCCTCCTTCATGAAGACTGCTGCTGAGTTCTGTGGTTCACCTGTAAGCTGCTGAGAAGACGTTGGGTAGGTGAGTGAGGGAGAAAAAGGAAAGAGAGATAAAGAGAGACAGAGATGAGTGTGTAAGATGCAGGAATTTTTTTTTTTGAGAAAAAGAATACAGTGTATGTGGAAAATTAGGATAGATAGCTAGATAAGGAAGGAGAGAGAGAGAGACGAGAGAGAAAGAGAAAGTGGTGGGGCGGGGAGGGGGCTGTCGGCACGCAGTGATTGGAAAATATCGAAGACGCGCACGCGCTAATCCGATGATAGGTCTCCTTTACCGGGGGAGGGAGGGGTCTGTAAAAAAAGAGAGAAAAAGAAAGTAGGACCAGGGCGGGAGCATCTTGCGCTCGCGCACCGCGTCCCTTCCTCCCGAGCCTTTTGTGTTTGAAACTCTCATATCTCACATATCAATAATTCAAACGCGCGCGAGAGAGAGCAGACGGAGCTCCCCCCCCCCCCTGCGCGCTATGAGTTCTGCTGCCTCGTCACTCGTTCAGGGCCCCTCCGCACCGAGCGCGACTCCCGCTTATTGTGTTCCCAAGTGACAGAGAAGCTGCTGAGAAGTGAGAAAAGAGGAAAAGAACAGGTGAAAACTGGCGACTCGACCGGAGAGACGGGGTAATAAATAAATTTCGAAAAAAAGGAGAGAAGCCTAAAAAGAAACCCTTTTTCGGAGACTCCGCGAGGGAGAATTGTTTGCTGTAGGCTAATTAAATCCAAGAAAACGGAGTGGCATCTAGTTGTAAAACAAGCCTTCTTAAGGTTCATCGGGGGAACACCGGGAAACTCTCCCTGCCTTACTTTTTTAAAGGGGAATAGACCCACGGTTTAAGGTGTGAAGACGACCGGAGAAGTTCGTCGTTCTGGTCCGGTATGTTGGCGTTTTGCCTGCTGAGTGCCGTGTGGCTCGCGGCGAGCCCAGCCCGCGCTCAGAACGAGACGGAACCAATCGTCCTGGAGGGGAAGTGCCTAGTGGTGTGCGACTCCAACCCGACCGCGGACCCCACAGGCACGGCGCTCGGGATCTCGGTGCGCTCGGGCAGCGCCAAGGTAGCGTTCTCCGCAGTCCGGAACACTAACCATGAGCCATCTGAGATGAGCAACCGGACTATGGTCATCTACTTCGACCGGGTAGGGAAAAAAAAACTATTTCATTCTATTCTATTGTAAAATAACAATAGGCTAATAACAGAATTTCAAAGAAACAAAATACGTTTATAATTGTTTTAGTCAGTCTTGTTAGTTTTATGTCTGTTTAATTTCAAACAAATAGCACCTGATGACAGAAGAATGGAAATCAGCGCAGATGAAGTTGCAAATGCGTGTGCGGGTGTTTCGCGTGTGGCGTGCGTATTGCCTGGTGCTGCAGTTGTCAAATAGCCTGTGGCGGGAAGACAACTTGAGTTATCAGTGGATGGGATAGTTAAATGTCACAAATTCTACAGAAACACCAGAAACAAAAAATTAGGTTGTTTCTTTCTGCGCTACCTCCAAAAGACTGTCATTTGCTCTTTTTTAGGCTACATCTTAAAAACACAACAAAAACAAAAAAAAACAAGCACTGAATAGGCTATGTGCAACACAGGTTGATACAGTCTATGAGCATGTTATGTGAAAAGAAAACGTTGACAAAACCAGGAATCCACATTAAATTTGGGTACAGCACATAGGCTACGGTGACTGGACGTACGCCCAGCTGCATCTCGTGCACCTCTGGTAATGGTCTCCTGGCCAGCAGAGAGCAGCTGCATTTGAGATAACTAAAAGTTGAGCGGAAATGGATCTGTCTCGGTAACGATTCTTTTTACATTTCCAAAGTGGCTTGGGAAGTATAGCCTGGTAGGAAAGCCTTTTGAATTTTTCAACTTTTTTTGAGCTGACAATATGGGATATGGGAACTGACATCTCACCAAATAATTTAGTAACGGCAGGTCGCAAGGGCGAGGTCCTACCCGCCTGCCGTTAAAGGTTAATTATCCCTCAAACTGCCGTTCAATTACACGCCACAGTTCGCCTCCATCCATAAAACCAGACATTTGGCTGCAGAAATGCATAATTGAAAAATTTCATTTGAAAGATTGATTAAGTTCCCTTTCATTCCCCATAAAGTTTGGAAGTTCTGACAGGGGGAAAAACCTAGATAAAAGCAGAGCTATACCTCTACATCTCTCAATCTGAATGTGTGGTCCGGGGCCAGGGGGGGGGCCTTTAAAGTCCTCTATCAAAAATAAGTGAGGTATCAATTTCAATAGACCATCCTAGCACTTATTCCCGAAAAAAAGGCTACAATAATGGCACATGGGCTAAATAAGTTTTATTCTCTCCTAGAAAGTTAGACAAACCAATACAAAATAAACACAATTCCGTAGAACATTTACATTTTTATGCACCCATGTGATCTGGCAGTGACCGGATTAAGCATTTTTATCAATTACATTTTCTTTCTTTCTTTCTTTCTTTCTTTCTTTCAGGTTCTAGTTAACGTTGGGAAGAACTTTGACGAGGAGAGAAGTAATTTCATCGCGCCGCGCAAAGGGATTTACAGTTTTAACTTCCACGTAGTGAAGGTCTACAACCGCCAAACTATACAGGTAGCTCCTTTTCGTGTGTTTGTCTTTTATGTGTAGGCTATGTGTGTGCTGGTGTGTCTGCGCGCGCGGGCCACGCCACGCGCCCCCACGCTGTTCCTCTCATAAAAGTTGAATATCACCCACACTGGAAGTCATTTTGTAGATGTTTGAGATGTCTTTCCCGGGAGACAACGACGGAGGCGGGCGTTAACAGATGAAAGCTACACGCCCGCCACCCGCCGGCCCAATCATAATTAATCAATACATGCACAGAGGACCGAGCCAAATTAAGCGCGTGTAGCCGGCAGGAGGACGGGTTGCTGTGGTGAGCGCAAGGAGGGGCACGCGGGCTCCAGCAGCTTTACTTTCAGCACCATGGACAGCGTCCACGTCTGTCTCTCTTTTCATGAAAAGAGGCAGCAGGCCCACTAAGATTTTTGATTATTTAGAAGATTAAAACATTAAGTACATTTTGAACAGAGCAAACAGAGACAGGCGTTTTAATTTCCTCTCTCTTACACAAAGATATACACACATGCGGGTTTTATGCAGAAATAACATGTTTTCTACTTTATTCTACTTTTGTATTTATTTCACACACACACACACTGCCTGCAGTATGCCACATCACAACTCTCCTTTCATCCTACTAACAACTCGTTTTCACTATGCCTTAGATGCAGTCTCCGTATTCTTTTGATGTGTCAAGTGATAGGAAGCACTTGAGCAGACTTAAACCCATTTCCAGCATTTACCCTGCACGTGACGTTTTACAAGCCACACAGCCTTAATTACAATGTATCTCTTGCAAATTAAACTGTTGTGTAATTATGCTGTTGGCTCCCTGGAGCGTTGGCATTATGTTTTGCTACTTATACTTTATTATTGGAGTCTTGAATTAATTAGCATGGCAGCAATAACAACAACAAGGAGGGTGGGCGATATGTGAGGGGGAAAAGCTACGTCAAGCTCGTCATATTCCCACTCATCTTTGTGTGACTGAACACAAACAGGCCGTGGAAGGCAAACACTTGACTCGTGGCACTAAGGTAATTAAGTCTGTCACACCATGCAGAACACATTGATGATAATGCCTGTCACATCACCATTAGGACTGTTATTTGTGCTGTGTTCTCAATATGAAACTACATTATTGCTATGAGATATTGTCTGCAGCTTAACAGCGAAAGAGCTAACTAAAAAGGAAAACAGAGAAACTGTCATTTTGATAATTGCCAGACCGACTGACTTGTGCAATCAGAATTACTTACTCAAGTCATATTTAGTTTAAATCCTCTAAAGCCCATAACATTTTAAAATACAGTAATAACATTTTAAAACTGATTTAGGCCATTTAGGTTTGAATGCAGTTAGAAAAAGCTGTGTTCTGTCACGTTTCTGACATGAAACAGGTGTAGGTTGTCCTCTCTTCTCCAAGCATCCAGCTTGTGCGCTGCTCACCTTCAACCTCTTCTACTCATCCTCCCATCCATCCAGCACATCTGCTGTGTTGAAAACTCCCACTGTTTGATTGCCTTAGAGGCAGATACTGTGGTGCATGCAAGAGATGAGAGACAGCAGGGAAAGGAGAGTGTTAGGGATGAAGGGGATGGGAAAGAGAGGAAAGGGTGACCGTAAATGTAAAACAGTGAGAGGGACAAGGAAAAGAAACGAGGGGAGGAGGAGCAGAGGGGAAGGGGAAGGAAGTGAGAAGGAGAAAAAGGACAGGGAAGAGAAAACTGAGAATGGAAAGAGTTTAAGGCAACTGGAGAACTGGAAATGTGGGAGAATTGGAGGGAGGGACAGGAGTAATTAAGGAAAAGAGGAGAAACAAGGGACATGGATGAATAGGAGGGACGAGAGAGTTCAGGCAGGCGAAGATAGAAATACTGTAGGAAGAAAGCGGGACATCATGAGTAACTATTGATCAGTGGATGCTGGGTAGATGAACAAAGGGATGGGTAAACAGTTTGTTCCATCTCTCATCAGTCCTTTCCTGTGCAGGGATCTGTCTATCTGCGAGGGGTGAGAGAAGTGATGTGGGTTTCAAAAAGCTGCTGCATATCTCTCTAGGCTTTCTGCCTAGCAATTAAATAATACAAGTATTGCAAATCAAATACAGTATATTCTCTGATCTAAAGTGAACTCCAGCACACTACCAAAAATGCCATCAATCAGCCTTGCCTATACCTCCACTAAGGGATGGCTTACTTACTATTATTTTTAAATCACTTAAAATGAATATCTCACAGACTTCCTTTTATTACAGGGATTCATTTCAGGAACAGCTATTTTCATTTCCTACATGTGCCACTGCATTTGAAATTAAATTGAAACAAATGAATCCCAACTCCCTTAGTGAACATGTTGTTCCTGCAGCTTGGAACAGAGAGCTTGCAGATCAGAAAGACAAACAGATGAGGTGCTGGTAGGATATCAACAATGTGAGGGGCTCTCTGGATATATGGGTGGGCTTACAAATCACCATAATAAAGACAATAATACCATATACTGTAAATAGTATGAGATATTAGACAGGGGTTAATGTGACTTCTGTTAGAGTACTGTGCGGTAACTTAAACAAAATCAAAACACAAGCCAGCATTTTATTATTACTAATCTGTGTGTGAGATAATGTTGATATTGTTTTTAAAAAATGGGCTCCCACAGAGAACTGGATCTAAATTTCAGAAAACATAATTGAAAACAACTCTTTTGGCCAGGAGTTATAAAGCATGGAGTAGAATATTATAGAAAAATGAAATGTTCTTGTTGTTGTTTTGAAGTTTAAATTAGCGGTATTTTGAGCACCTAACCATTTAGAAATAACACTCATGAAGGCTCAGGTCACAGCAGCTCTATAGGGGTGAAAGCTACACAAGGAGCACATCTAAAATGCCTCATGCTGTGTGTGTGCCGTTCTGCTGCTATAATTTTCTCATTGAGAGAAGAAAACCTGGAGACACTGCTTTAAGCTGTTGATAGCATCTTGCTCTGATAATAAGATATTTTGCCTTTTACGTACAGCTCTTTGCAAGGGCATAGAATTAGGTATGGTCCCCACCACTATCCTATCCTACTAAACTGTCTTTGCAATAATTTAAATATAACCACTGTTGTCTGTCAGTGTCTAGTTAATGTATTTGATACACAATCAGTCAGTCAGACACAAATTAGTAAGGGAATAAACCAAAATGCGGAATTGTAGTCTGTCAACTACATTAAGTCATAATCGAATAGGTTGTTTCGAGTCATATGTGCATGTGTTAGTATTTCCTGCAGTCTCCAGTTATTTAAGTTTGGACTGCAGTGTGGTGTCTTTCCTTTGAACGGTTAGTCTGTGTCGCTGCAGTCTCTGCGTCCCCCTCACTTAGAGACACCTTTGTTTTGTTTGGGACTGTCTCAATGCTCCGGGATGCTTCAGTTCCCACTGAAGGGGCTGCAAGCTGCAATTTATCAGAGGTGATGAAGTTAATATTTGTGAGGATTTGTGCTGAGATTCATGCCTGATCAGAAGTGTTTTCCGTTAGTTTCAGTCTTCCACCTCTGTTGAAGAGCAGCACACTTGACTCATCCTCAGACGGTCTGAAGGGGATACTACCATATCAGCAGAGCAATAACGTAGGCCAGTGCACACCAGAGTAGGCCGTAGGTAGTGCAGGTAGATTTAAAACAAATATTAGGACTTTATTCTCTTTAAATTGTCACTTAATTCTTGTAATACAGCTTTTTTTTTTCTCAAAATATTAGGACTTCCTTCTCAAAATGTCAGAGGAGACAGATAGGTGGGATAGATTTTGAATGTGCAGAAAGTTTTAACACGAGCAGAAAACTTAATGAAACACAGAAGCTATTAAACTTAGATAACTTAGATGGGTGCCACAGGCACATTTATTTCCTCAAACAAAAGACCCAAAAGGAGGGGAGACCTAATCATACCTGCATATGTCTTGACTCAGCAGGGATGATATTAAATGGGAAAGTTGATCTACAGGAGATATTTTTCAATTTTGTTAATTTTATTTTTAATTGTCAGCTGCCACCTAAATTTTGTGTGTCGTCATAAATGAAAACATTTCCACCATAAATTGGTAGAGAAAAGGCAGAAATTGGTACAGAAAGATTCCCCAGAATGCAGGAAATCAAGTGTTTAACGATTAAAATGTTCTGGGAGAAGACCTCCAGACCACACTTACTGTGGCCTACACCCTTGGTTGTTTTGGTTAGAAGAACTTATTTGATATTTTGACTCAGAGTTTCTGCATCTGTCTGCAACAAAGCCGAATCCTTTCAGTTCTTTCAGTGCCAGCCCATGTTTGTACTTTGGTTTTCATATCACACATTATTATTCCCTAACTTGGGTCACTGGGGTCATCCTATGTTATAATGAGATATTTCCCTCCTGAGATATAGCAAACATGCTCCGTTTTCTAATGCCTTGATGTTCATTAAGAGCAGCGAATGCTGTCACAGTGAACTGTAGTGCATACTATAGCTAGAAAATAGTTACTAATACCAAAATTGTCCACTTTCTGCGCCACAGGTTCCTATTTAAGTAATTATTATGCAGTTCATTTTATAAGGCATATATACCAGTTGTAAAAAGGGTGAAATACATCAACATTTTAACATACAAATGAAGCAGAACTTACAGTAGACTTAGCAACATGTGGGTGGTAGGATATTTTCAACAGGTCAAAATTAGAATGTTTTGCTGGTCAACAGTAATCATTCTCAGGGCAGAATTATATGTACAAAAATATTTCTAAATGGAGCACAGATAATTGTTTTCATTAGATATATTATTCACAGCATACAAAAAACAGAAAGAACTAAGTGACTAGCTAAGTGCGTGGCAATTTTACAACATAATTATGTATTAAATGTCACATATAACGAATGTTGTGTGAATGCTGATCTCTGATTAAAATGGTTATAGTGCTGTCACAGAGTGCTGATGCCATATACGTACCACTTCATTAAAGTGTTAGTGAATGCTGTTTTTAAAAGACTTTTTAAAGATTGATAAGTGTATAGGACCACTGAGATGAAACTTAGCAAAAGCCACATCCCTTCTAGACATCCTTAAATATTATCAAACAGTTTTTTAAATATGGTCTGATTCCTTTGCAGCTTTCCACTACAGCCAAAACACTGGCTAAGCACAAATATGGCCAGCCTTTATGTAGGGAATACACACATGTATTATTTATTTCCACATAGGCTGTCTACAGCGAATAATGGGAATCACGTGGCGTGACCTTGTACCTCATGTTCAAATTCTTGCAAGGACAAACTGCAAGAGCACAGAGGCCACAGTCACTGAACATCAACTGCACTGGCTTGGACACGTTATCAGAATGCCTCAACAACACCTGCCATGTCAAGTCCTGTATGGACAGTTTCATCTGGGTCACTGGTCTCCAGGTGGTCAGAAGAAGCGGTAAAAGACCAGCTCAAAACATCACTAAAGAAATGTTGTATTAACTCCTTAAGACTGGAGCAAGCTGCCATCCACCGTTCCAGCTGGCGGTAGCTCTGCAACAAAGGTATAAAAGAACTGGAAATGGAGAGAAATGTGAGAAAACAACAGAAAAGACAAAGGAGGCACACTGCTATGCCTGCCCCCACTAACACAGACTTTATATGCCCAACGTGTAATAAAACTTGTGGATCAAGAATTGGACTCTATAGTCATCAAAGAAAACACAGGTAACAAGGAGGGATGTCATCATCAGGACCCTGTAGACTACCAGCAACACACATTTATACACATGCATAATTGCACAAAAAAACCATCTATATTTTTGTTATCCGATCAAATAGAAGATCTCAGAGTGACTGTGCTTTCAATTGCTCTTTTTGATTGTATAGTGAGTTGATAACACAAGTGGCTAATTAGGCTCAATAGCACTGCCAAATTTATACACTTTAATACATATACACCAACCCCAACCACACATCTGCCCCTGCTGACGCTTCCACCCCTCTCACAGCAGTGGGTGTCTATTAGTCTTTAAGCATTATCTGTGGCCACCTCATTAATACACCTATAGTGCTGAAGACCTACAGCACCTCACAAATAGTGCCAAGTATGAATATAAGAAATACTAGGATGTGTCACTACCCTCCCAGTGTATGAGCTGTGTGTTTGGGCAAAGTGAGTGGCCAGCAGTACATTTATGTGTTGTACATGAGGAAGTGTGAACAGAATGCAGCATTAATTGTGCTATGACACAGACAAAATAAAAATATACTAGTCCTGCATGACTGGCTCATACAGTGGTCATCTTGTGGAGATGCAGGGAAATGAGAGGCAAGTCAAAGTCACATAAATCACACATTATCTGTTCCTATGTTCTCTTGCCTTTGAAATGGTGAAAGGAGAAAGCAGGAGGGAAAGACAGAATAATGGAGTTGGTTTGTCTGAAACTGGCCAGAGAGACAGTATATTCAGGGAGCTGTCAGGCCTCACACACAGACACCATATTTTAGCTGCTTGTTGGTGAGCCTGTTTCAGTGGTGGGTATATACACGTGTACTGTACTGAGGTAGAGAGATTTTAGCAGGGAGGATAGCAGTGTCAGTGTATCAGTCCAACACTTTGAACCAGACTGAAATATCTTAACAACTACTGCACTGATTGAATTTTATACAGACATGGTCATGGTCCCCAGAGGATGAAGCCTACAAATTTTGGAAATGGCCTTACTTTTCTCTAGCATCACCAGCAGGTCAAAGTTTCCAGTCATCCTGTGAAATATCACATTAAGATTTAGGTCCTTTTTGGGCCTTGTTAACAAAAGATGGCCATGGCGACTGGCCATGGCGACTGGCCATGGCGGCGACTGGCCATGGCGACGACTGGCCATGGCGACGCATGTGACAAGATACTTTAAGCATAAAAACCCATTTCCTCATTGACAACTAATTAATGTTACACTCAAAAGCAGCTCCAGATGTACATCAAGATGTTTATCACAATATTCCAAAAAGGTCAAATATAAAAACTCACCTTTGAGCTCATATTGGTTCTTTTATCTAATGGGACATTTTAATGAATGTAGTTGGGGTGAGCTGTGGTGGTGACCTAGTGCTGAGTCAACTTCTGACAATCATGCATTGTCGGAAGGATCTGCTACGAAACTCTTTTGTTATATTAAGTCAGTGTCTTAAGCAGAGGTCGACGCAAAGATAAAGAGATATACCGAATATATTGTGTGAACTATGTTTCTCACATGGTGTTGTGATTGAATGTAATTTACAGATACATTAATTTGAAAATTAACTAGTGGCGAAGTGTGTTTGTACGTTGTTGTTGCATTTGTGTTGTATGGTTGATTAATAACTGAGATGATGTTTTTACAGGTTGTGTCATTGTCTGCACACTCACACACACACACAGGCACACGCACAAGCACACAGTCTGAAAGCCAGATGTTTGGTTTCGTTTTTTATCCAATTAACCGGTGCTCAGTCTCCTTCTGTGTGGAGGAATATTATAGAATTTAGCGCTGGTTTTTGCTTGTGTGTGAAAGAGAGGTGTGAGGGAAAGTATTCTTTGAATATTCATTTTCTTTAAATTGAACAAGATTATTACAAAGACCCAACAAAGTGAGTCATAAGAACTGTAGACACAGTCCAAAAAAAGAATATTTGCGTTTGTTGCCAACTGCTCTTAAGGCCTAATGCAATGTTTAACTTAATCACACAGACTTTTTGTAATGAAAGTAAAAACATGCTTTCAGAAAGCCTAAGAATGCATTAACAGGCACATGCCTTAAAGGATGTGCATTAAATGCATAAAGTATTAAGAAGTCTTTGAGTTGGCGAGCCACACAAATCATCCCTGTCCATCTCTCTGTGTAGCTGGGGAATGTAACAGCTTGAAAGACAGGCTGCTGCATCACTTCCAGTCTATAGCAGGGTTGGTAAGACAGAGCGTGTCCGAACATCTGCATTGCTGGAGAGATTTTTAAGCACAAGCACTTTGGTGGCCGAACTTTAATGTGGCGCAAATGCCAGCAAGGATTACGTTGCAGCCTTGTTCGCTCAATACTGGACCCGTTTCAAAAAATGTTGTCCAAGTAGTCACATAGACAAAAACAAGGGGAAAAAAGGTCCATGTTGAAAAATTCCGAAGTTAAACCTTTAACCTAGTTGTAAGTTGTGCTGAACAAGTATTTATTAGTTCAATCTTTGTGGTACCTGAACCTCTTGCTTGGACAACAGTAATACTCAGTTCCGATAACAACATGTTATGTTGCCTTAATACGGTATTTAGGTGGCTTCTGGTACCTGTCTTTGCAAAGTTGGTGAAAGGTGATAAAACCTTGTGAACAGCTGATGCTAAAATTATGTCTTAACTATATTTCCACCAGTAGAGATAAACAGGGTATTAGGTGTTCCACATCCTGTCAGTAGTCAGTAGTGTACCTAAGAAAACACAGTGTGGATTTCAGGGGCCAGGGACCATGGGCTTTAGTTGTTCAGCCTGCCCAAGTGCAGTAATGACTGTCAAAGTACCGGGCATTTCAACGATGGCAGATGTTTGTAAAGATAGTTTGGCCTCAGCCCAGAATTGTCAAACCTGATCACAGAACAGTGCATGCATATGTCTTAGTCAGCTGTTGTTAAGTCAAACAGAATGTGAGCAGTATACTATATAACTGCGCTCAACTTAGCATTTGTGTATATGGTCAGAGTTGTTGGTTCTGATAATGCAGCTGGATGGAGCTCGTCATAGATTACACAATGCATGGTGTATTTACGTTTTACTCAAGACACAATTATGAGCAGATTAATACAACTGCCAGTGTTAAGCTCCATAAAAGTACCCCAATAATGTTGAAGACAGCAGCATACTGTAGATGACTGAACTAACAACATTTCCATTTTTAAGCTGATAAATATTAATACTGGAAAAACCTCTACACATTTCCAGTCACCAACACCTGGCTCAAATGCTAAATTTGAGACCACCTATGCAATTTAAAGGCACACTCTCTCAGTTAGAACACCTGAAGTGCAGTGTTTGAGTGTGTGTGTGTCTACAAAGTGAAACTTGCATGGCAGGCTGTGCCAAGGGCGCAGAGGACAGAGAGCAGTTGGTGATTTTCAGCTGCAGCTGAACATGAAGTTTTGTCTGCGCATTGTAAAGCAGTGACAAACAAAGACAATATTTTTCTCTGCATTATTTTACAATTTTATAAATTGATTTGACATATTTATTCCATTATTTCTATTCATTTTATTCTCAGTTGCAAAAGGGTAAAATGAAACACTGTGGGTTTTTTTTAACTCATGATCAGAGGTCAGGACCTGCTTTCTTGATGCATCAAATAATGAAATTCTCGAGGTCTGTCTGTGGATTCGATGTAAATGCTGTTGAAATCGTAGGACCATCTGGTCTCGTTGAGGTTCTCAGCTAACTTATGTTAATTTTTTATCTTTTGGTGTGGTTTGACATTTGGCAACTGATTCAGAGTGGCATGTTTTGCCTTTCACTAAAAAGAAATATGATGGGTGAAGACTCTGCCCACTGGTTTCCTCAAATTAATGATGTTGTTCCCTGAAGCAATATTGATGAAGACTGGTGAAGGGTTGTTGACATTTATCAGTTTTTTTTTGTCCCCTGGTCTTTACTGTAAATAGTTTGGTAAAGTCTTGACCTTTGCTCTGGTTGCCTCCATCTATTTGTATGATTTCTGCTAGTTTTTTTTAATGATTATTCACAGACAGCTTCCCTTTACTTGCTCCAAAATGACGTTTATAACAACACATCTCCTGCACATAACACCTAATGCTGTGTTTACACAGGAACAAAGCAAATATTATTTCTAACGTTGTACTACCAATGCAATCTTTTCATAGAACAGAGAACAATTAAAGTAGATGAAATGCAGTTTATTATTATCATTACATTTAATGTGTAAAAATCCATCCATTAGCCTCCTAGCCTCTCTATATGAGAGAACACTTTGTCTACACAGGTTATGAGATCAAAAATAACTTACTGATTACTAGTGCAAGTGAGGAAAAGAGACCACGAGAACTGCAAATTCACACTGGATTCAGTTGCTACAAAAAACTAAATGAAATTCCAATGCAGTGACTGTCATGTCATTATAGTAATATATGAGAAAACACTTTGAATGAGGTGAATATAGATTTTTTACTTTAAATTAACCATCATCTTTTCAAACAGGATTTTTTCACAGCCGATATTTTCCACATTTGCAGCAAAAGTACACAACGCATCACCTTTTTGCTTCACTTCTATTATTAAAATGAGTTTGAAATAGGCCTAAACAGGGCTGAACAAGTAATGGAAATATATTATCGAAATAGCAGTAAGGAGGTGCAATATTTGTTAAAGGCAAAAAGTGTGCCAAATACCATTTTAAATTAAATATTGACATGCTACAGAGATGTCCTGGTCTACACATCATATTCTACAGACTTAAGAAAATATCTTTGTTTGGTACTACAGATCCTTGCCAAAAAAATGCACCAAGATCACTTATATATGTTTTTCAAAGAAAATGAGAATAACTATGTATAAATGATCCTTCCCTCCAATATCGCCATTAATTTGTCAATTGCAATATCAGTCAAAAATAATTGCAAGTAGATATTTTTTCAAAATCATTCAGCTCTTGGCCTAAACAATTAGACACCATGACCATAGTGTTACGTGCTCCCTTTTGAAAGTTCTTGTGTGAAGCCGCCCTCACCACGGTGTCTGTATTGATCAGGTAGAGTGGAAAGTGAATGATTTATTTTATGCCTGATGTCCAGTGTTCAATCAACTCTAAAAATCCATTCATAATTTTCTGAGATTTCCTATTGAAGTAAAAATGAACACTATCATTCGTCACACAGGTACAGAGGCTGCTAGTATACTAGAAGACTTAGGAAACACTGACTGTCTTGTGTTTGCAGGTGTGCACTCTGCAATGGGATCGTAGTATAGTGCTGGCAGGGTAAAAAAAAAATCTCTTGTATAACCAGTGCCATATAAAACACTTCTCTGAAATGATGTTAGCTGGGGGAACAAGAAGTTTCACTGTATAATAAATAATATCAGATCCAGAGTGGAGCTTCCATTTATATACACATTTCATCCCAAATAGAAAAACTGCTTGTAAAATATGGTTACAAAACACATCCATAGCCTACTGAGACTTGCAGGGCTGTAGTTTTGTTTCTGGATTATATTTCTAGAAAGCACCTATTGTAGGTTTCCACAATATGTGCTCCATAGCTGCATCAACAGATGCAGAAATTCAAAAATCAAAAAGCTTGTAGAAACCACTGGATAGACACAAAGAGTTGACCTAAATAAAGTCTCCTGGCCAGCACAGATGTTCCAGATTCTAATAATGAGAGAGCCTGTGCAGGAGGAAAAGCTGTTTCCCAAACTGCAAAGCAGGTTAGAAACTGAGTTTTCACCTCAAGACTGATTGTGGGTGTTGTGATTTTAGCCAGTATCAACTTATTTTCACAACATTTATTAAGAAGTAGCACCACTACAATCCCCTGTGCATAGTATTGCTTTATTGATTACTATTTGGTAGCAGTTCTGTCACTCGTACAACATTGTTCTCAGCTCTGTTTCTCAGCGTTGTTCATTTGTAGCAGTGAGCTGATGTAATGATACTGTTGATACTAACTCAACATTTGTCTCTCCACAACAATGTTTCACGATTATTACGATTATTATGCATTAATTAATTTCACAGCTCTAGTAATGACTTAAGTTGATTTTTAATAATTAATTACATTAACAATTATATTTCTATAATATTTACGTATTAATTATATAACAGGAATATTAACTTTATTTATCCCCCAGTGTTATTTAGGAGGGGAATAAACTGAACTGATTTGTCATCAACTCTCACCTATGTAAGTTTTAGTGAAAATGATGAAAGAAATTGAGTGCAGTGTTCTGAAATCTGAAATGCGGGTAATTAGTATAGTCCTGGAAGTCTGTTAGTGTTTTACACCTGGCAACATTTTTCTCAACACAGACAAGAGGAGGCAACAGGGTGTAAAGTTAAATGTTCAGTGACTGAAGGTCTTGAGAGGGCTACGTTCTGTCTTCCATAAAGGCCCTTTCAGAAAAGAAGTGATTTTCACTGCGTGGAAGCTTCTGCTCAACGCCAAAGTTCAACTACTTTGACTTTGACTGTTTATGTTGCACTGAATGCTCGACTCTCACCGCTTTCGGCATCGATTGTAAGTGACACGTTTATATTTAATTCCCTACCAACTTGCCACATTATTTAACTCAGTCATTATGTATTACCATTACTTGGATGTGTAAAGCTGGGTGGTGGTCCCGCAGGTGCTGCATCAAGTTTGATGTAGTTATTCGCTCCTTTAGCAGCAGCCTTTTAACGGCGAGTTTTGAACAGGTGATCCGTCACCTCTTAAATAACGTGTAACTTTGTTTTTGTTTTGTGCTAGTTGCAACAGTTTCGTTCCCTGCAACAGAAACACTCGGTGTAGCAGAGCCTTTATGATTAATTAACTGTGACATTTTAAAGCGCTCTTAATAGTGAAATTCGTTAATTGCTGCATCCCTCGCTACAATGCTAGTCAGGTAAGATTCTAGAAATATAGAATGTGTACAAACATAGTGAGTTTGTACTATTTTATACTTTGACATTGGTGTAGGACTGTATAGATCCAATCTATTTATCCTATCTTTCATAGACTGATGGATCTTGCTTTCCCCAGGAACACTTCTTTTCCTGTTAGAGGTTTGCTTTTGTACTGTGCCCATCTCCTGAATGAGCCTAGAGTAACTGTGCTGCAAACTTTAGAAAACCTCCACTATAGGAAACTTGGCCATTTTAAAGACAGAGGGTGTGACAGGCCCCAGACAGATGCACCATTATGTATGTATCCATCACCACATCTATCTACGTCAGTCTGTAAAGAGAGAAATGGGAGAGGGAAAAAATACATAGAGAGAGAGAGGGGGGGTGACAAGAAAGAGGCCCAATGAAAAAACAAGTAGGGAAAGCAAATGAATAGATCTAAAGAAAAAAGAAAAGGGAAATAAATGAAATAAGAGGCAAAGAAGAAAAAGAAAAGAACATGAACAGAAAGAGAGACAGACAAAAAGGAAAAAAAAACTAAGTATCATTGTCACGTCAAGACAGTTGACTGGACAGGAATTGATGATGCAATAACAGGATGTCATCATGTCGTTGGCATTAAGTGCTGCACTGAGTCAGACAACTTCTATTTACATATCGAGAGCTAGATTTTCTTTCTCGCTTCTTCTCCCTCCCCTCAAACCTTCTTCTGACATTTCATCCCTTTTTTCTGTATCCTATTTCTGCCTTCCCATTCGCTCTCTCTCTTTCTCTCTGTTACTCTCTCTCTCTCTCTCTCTCTCTCAGCCAGTTAATTGGTGCTTATGAATTAATGAATGCAGATCGATCGAGGCCTGACACAATGCGCAGCCCTATTGTCATGCTTTTATATTTATGGTTGGTTGTAAGAGTGTAGTTACAATGTGTGTGTGTGTGTGTGTGTGTGTGTGTATGTGTGTGATTGGGGGAAGGGGTGGCAGGTGGTGGCAGGCACAACCAATAGCTGTTATTTATTCTTTACAGATGTGTGTGTGTGTGTGTGTGTGTGTGTGTGTGTTTGGGGTGACCACAGTCTCTTCCTTCCAAAGACAATGTCACAGCTTTATTAGAGCTGTACATCACTGGCACACACCAGCGTATGTGTGTGTGTTTGTGTGTGTGTGTGTGTGTGTGTATGTGTGAGACAGAAGACAGAAAGGGAGATATGAGTCCTAATTTTACATTTTGCCATCAAACATGGCTAATAATGTAATTTTTCTTTAATAGTCATTCTGGGAATTTTCTATATTGCTTATGTTGCGTTTTGATCTAAAGAATGACTTGCAAGCTGCTCTGCTTTTGTGGAAAAATGACTACATTTGGTGCAAAATTAAAGAACTGCTTTACCCTCCCCAAATATAACAAGGCAGCTTTAGTGGGATGTTGCAGTAAATAATCTTTTGTCTTTTACATAATAAATGAAGTCCTGACTTGCTTTGCACATGCCAAAAGCCAAAAAGCACATGGTTACTGCAGCTCTCTGTTACCAGTCCCTTAAAGGACCAGTATGTACGATTTAGGTTATACATAGGTATGTTTTCATTAGTGTATAATCACCTGGGAATATGAATTGTTGTGTTTTCGTTACCTTTCCCATTTAAGATCTACAGAGGGTCCTCTTCCACAGAGTCCGCCATGTTGCACCATCATGTCTCTACAGTAGTCCAGAACGAACAAAAGAAAGAGTCTGTGTTTGGAGGGGGGAAAAATATGTGAGCTTGGGGAAGGGGGGAAGCTTTGTAAGTGTGAGTTCTACATGAGTGACTTGACTGAATGGCTGGGCAGGTGAGAAGGTGGCTTTTGTCTGCATGATTTGTGTGTGTGCTTGTTCGTATCTGGGGGTAACAGAGTGATGTAGTGATGCTGCCTTTTCTTTGTCTGCCGTCTCTGTTTGGAAGCATTACATGCACACTGGACAGGAACCCTGTCACCCCTTCCAATCCCCCCCCACCCCCACCCCCCGTCCCTGTCTCCCTCTTCTGTCTGCCTTTCTCTGCCTCATGTTTAATCCCACCTCCTCTCTCTTTTCTTTGACTCTCCATATTTATCTGTCACTGTTTCCTCTATACTAGTGTTCTTTTTGTTTCCCCTGTCTCTTCTCTCTTTTCACTTTCAATTTTATTCATATTGTCATCTGGAGGTTAATGAGGATAACTTGGTTGCACCTCTCCACAAGCTTTTTAGTGTCCGTCATCTGGATTGTAAGAATGTTGGGCTCATCTCGACATTTTGGGTGGGGGAGGAAGCTCTTGATATTTTTAGACTGGCCTCCTTTAAGTCTTTCTTCTTGATTTGTTGCAAGAAAGAGGTGAATCTCAAATAACAAGTTTTTCTGTACATTTATGTACGAATCAAAGTTTTACTTAATAGTTACTGTAACCATTATAATTTAGCAGTCGTGACGCATCGCTAAAGATTTTAAAGAAATTAGACTGAGAATTGTTTTTAAAAGGTATTTTTCAGAAAACACATGACAAACCCAGCCTCCATCTCTATCCCACTTTGCAACTTGCTTTTTTTTAAAACCTTCATAAAAGGGGCGTGTCAGTTGTTTTTATTGCTTACTTGTTTCCTTCATTTGCCTCTAGAGTCTGCTTATCTGTGGCAATGTCAGTTATTGATGACGGCTGCATAGCAGTATGAAATCCGAATCTCATGTTTCTACATTTGAGTCGAAGTGATTTGTGCTCATCCCCTCCACTGATTGAAGATTCTCATATACAGTGTAATGTTTGTAATCAATCAAGCTAGATCCTAATGAAGTTGTTTTTACTATAAGAAGCCTTCAATTATTATTGCAGTTACATTGAAACTGGTCATCTGGTGGTATTGCTGGTCTTCGAGGTATCATTAACACCTGAATTGTCCAGGGAAATATTGGTTATCTGTAGAAACGCCAGTATTGAGCATCCCTGCAATATAATGGAACAGGTGATAAACCAATATAATATACCATATTCCTTCAGTCTCGTCCCTTAAATGCACCATAAAGCTGCTACAAGTACAGTTTGAAACTTGCTGACTTTGGTGACCTCTCCTCGTCCATGAGTGTGTTTCATGTCACTGTTTTAAAGACTAATCTCGACTGCAGAGAGGACAAATATGGATCAGAAAATGGAGTAAGAAACTGTCAGACAAAAAAGTTTAAAACATGTACAAGGAGGGGAGTTATTTTCCCCACAGTACGAGATGTGTTCAGCAGGAGCCAAGTTCAGATCAGACAGCCAAAACAATGTTCTCTTATCTCATACTGAGTGATGCCACCTCTGCTTCGTGTAGGTCTCAAATGGCTACTGGACATAAACTTCATGCTGTACATAAATATTTAGTTATATAATAATATATGAAACACAGCATAACCTCTTTTATTCAATTTGTTGCAGCCTCAACAAACTAAAATTTCAACATTGTGAAATTAAAATTTTGGCATGACCTGTGCTGTGTTTCTATCCTGATAATTTATAAAAATAGTATAAGTATGGTCTGAGTGTTTTCATCAAATTCACAGGCTGGCTGTTCAGAGCAACACACACACACACACACACACACACACACACACACACCACACCACACACACACACACATACACACACACACCACACCACACACACACACACACACACACACACACACACACACACACACACACACACACACACAGTCTGACTCGCAATGTTCAGTTTGCTATTAAGAGGAGTGCCTGGCCAAGAGGGCTCTTGACTCTGACAGGCTCTCCATCTCCTGCACACACACACACGCACACACACCCTCTCTTTCTCCTGACCATCAGATAGAATGAGGTGGATAAGAGTATAATTATGGGATGTTTATGACTGCGTTCCATCAGTTAGCAACGGTTTAACAATTATTCACTTCCTGCATGTACAGAAATATTTTTGACGTATTTAGAGCTCAGATATGAATTTCCGTCTGATGACGAACCTTGAAAACCCTGCATGCTGTGTATAAATCAGGTAAATAAACAAATTCATTGCTTACATACACTGGCCAGTCACTGTTTAAAATCACTTAAAGTCATTTAAAAAATGGTAAGAACACACCACTGCACTAAGTTATCTGAGTAACATGTTTAAGGTGGATGTTGGTGAGGGACAGGGTTTGAAATGGATGAGGAGTCTGAGGTTATTTGCTGTGCCATCACTGAAATTAAAATATGGCATACATGTCCCACAAGCATCAGAAGGATTAGAGTTGGTGGACACAATATTATAAACTTCTAAAGTCTAATGCAATCCATCCATCCATGCAAGCAATCCAATACAATGAGACTGTCCTCCCAGGAGCAACAACAGCATCAGACGTTTCAGCAAGTGCACCAAAAAGGCATATGTTTAAATCACGGGCCTAGTAATTATGATGGGAGCAAAGGAGGAAGTCAGGTGATGTTGTTACAGTATAGAGCAAAAAAGTCAGGAGGTCAGTGTGGAGGGATTAGTCAGCAAAATCATCAGAGTTTAACACAGGAGACCTGAATGGAAATGGGAAACAAACTGGGATGACCATGATTGTTCTGTAACCTTAACCAAGTGTTTCTTATTGTAACCATGACAACGAAAGGGGCCTAACCATAATAAAGTACTTATTTTAACCCAAACCACAATCTTTCCCTGAACATAACCAAGTTCTTTTTACACAGCGTTGTCACTTCATAACACTGATTTATTTTTGAAAAGTGATTTGTAACCGTTTGCAAAGGCACCGACAAATTATGTCGTCCTGACAGGGTCGTCAGATCTGAAATCTGTTATGGGTGTGGCCAACCAATGTATTTTATCGTTTCATTTGGAGGACTTATAATTCATTTCTGGCATCTAGGACATTTTAGCTGCCTTACTGTGTTCTTATTCACGCATATTTGTCAGATCAGTGATACCTCATAAAGAGTTTGTGCTTTCACTCTTTAACCATCTTACACCTCTGATCACTTTAGAATAGCAGCCTCAACTTTCAAAGCAATAGGAAATAACTGATTCACAAACAATTTGCATATTTTCCCTTTGTCATTTTGTAGTCATAGCCTTGTAGTGTACATCCACCTCCAGAAATGCAGTAGAACACAAACCCTGTGCTGTTTCTGTTTCCTCATCAAGATACAGTGAGTTTGATCACAGGACGGTTGCAATCATACAGGTTTTGTAAAGTATGATCCTGCATAAACAGACAAAAGTCATTTCAGTTTGTTTTAGTACTGCATCGGTGCCAGTGGGAGCATAAAACCATTTCTTAGTGAAGCATACGGGGGAAACAAATCCAGGGAGCGCTTGTGTTTCTGCTGTTGCTCAAAAGAGAAGTGATGAAAGCCGCTGTCTGGTGTGTATGTTGGCTGGCCTGGGAAGGGAGGCGACGCGTCACTGACAGCTTCTTCTCTTTGTAAGAAGAAGATGTTATTCCCTCTTGAAGCATTTGTTGAGTCAGACACAGTATGGGTCTGTTGTGTGTTTGTGTCTGTGAATGTCTCTCTAAGTGATTGTTAAGTGTTCTCCAAGTTGTAATTGAAAAATAGGGGAAGTACACACAATGTATCTTTTGGTAACTTGCTGACTGCACAGCACAAATCTGCGTCTTGCAAATAAACTATGCTGTCGTATTATCATAACCACATGCATTTCTGCATAGAATTTTGAAATCTTGCAGCTTAAGTAGGAAAAATATGACGCTCTGAATTAGGCTTGGCTGGCGTGAAGGTAATACCAGGGTATTTAGTAATGCAGACGGTATGACTGTTAATACCGTCACAACTACTGATGCTGCAATTTCTGCTAAACTGATACTGATCTGCTGCGTTGAGGTGATGTATTGATGGTGTGCGAACTGAAGTGAAACTGCCTGACATCATCTTCACGGGGACAACGCAGTAACCCCTTTCACTTTTCAAGCAGTTGGGAAACAACACACACACTCACAAACCCACACACGGGAGCTTGACTTTGGTCTTGAGAAGCTGCTGTCTTTATTTACTGACGCTGACTGTAACCTACACAGTACATTTACTACTCCTTCACTAATACTGCTCACCTTTTCCTCTGCTCCACTGCATTCACTGTCAATTTCTGCTGTTCGCTCTCTCTCGCTCAGCCACACACTCACTATGCACACTAAAAGGAGGTACTTGAAGGCAACAGCGAGTAGTGGGGGTAACGTTACAGGACTAGTAAAAAAGAAACATGCCTGTGCACCTGTTTGGGAGCATTTTTGGACGATCTCCGTTCAGATCAGTGATGTGTCAGTATGCAACCTCATTATTCAATATTCATTATTCTATGGGCCATAAGTATTTAATCCCAGCATGACTTGTTTAAGTAGCCTAATAGTATTTTTTTTGTAGGATAGACAATATCACACACGCTACAGTGACTTCTATCACCAGCAGCTCAGCTTTAATGTTTTCTTAACACAAATACCATAATATACCTTGTACTCCAGTGAAACGTCAGGAAGGTATGATATAAAATAGATAAATATAAAACAGATACTGCTCAAGCCTAGGCTGAATCCACAGGAAAGCATCATCATGACACTGAGTAAATTAGTTGTGTCGTACCAAACCAAACCTTAATTTCCTTACTTGTGTGGGAAGTGTGTGTGTGTGTGTGTGTGTTTGTCTGTCAGTTATCCTTTTTTTCCCCTTTTCATTCTGTAAACTATCTGTCCTCTTCTGCCTTTTCCCAGGTGAGCCTGATGCACAACGGCTGGCCGGTGATTTCGGCTTTTGCCGGCGACCAGGATGTGACGCGCGAGGCGGCCAGTAATGGTGTTCTGATACAGATGGAGAAGGGAGACCGGGCCTACCTCAAACTGGAGAGAGGAAACCTAATGGGAGGATGGAAATACTCCACCTTCTCCGGCTTCCTGGTGTTCCCCATGTAGAGGAAGAGCGGGAGGAAGAGGAGGAGAAGGAGGAGGAGGAGCAGGAGGTGGAAACAAAGGAGGAGAAGCTGCTGGAAGATGGAAAGTATGATGATGACGGGGAAAAGGCAGATGGAGGAAGAGGGGCATGGGAAAGAGAAAAAAGGACGTGGATAAGATGGTCGGAGAGGAGGAAAGAAGAAGAGGGAACGTGACAACAGACTCTGTTTGGGATGCTGCAGAGGGAGGAGGGAGAGGAAGGATGAGAGATGTTAGAAAGATGTAAG
This sequence comes from Micropterus dolomieu, assembly GCF_021292245.1. NCBI lineage: Eukaryota > Metazoa > Chordata > Actinopteri > Centrarchiformes > Centrarchidae > Micropterus > Micropterus dolomieu. The sequence goes on along the minus strand of NC_060171.1, from coordinate 28,282,473 downwards.
AGCATGACACAGAATGATTATATGAGGGTACAACAAGAGAAGAATTGTGAAGCCAGTACATGAAAATGTATGGCCAGCTTCTTCACTTCCCCTTCTCTTTTCATCCATCCTCTCATCCATCCGTTCCTCCCTCTATTTTCTCTGTGGCTTGACTGCAGCTTTGGACAGCCAAAACTTTTTTTATTCTCTACTGAAAGACGCAATTGATCATTTATATGTTCCAGAGTGTTCTAAAGTCCGAGTGTACTCCCCCCCCCATTAAATCATTAATTCATTTATCTCTTTCAAAATAAGCTTTGAAGAATGTTTCTTGAACAGTTGCTCCCCACTCCTATTTACAATGGCCATATTTGTATCTTTTTTTCATGATTGACATAAATTGCACTGATTTTGGATCAGCGTCTGCCCCAAAGTCAAACTAGCATTTTTATAGGGGAAACACTAAACTGATCACAAAATCAGGTGCTCAAGACACATTTTCATCCCCTGTAAAGCTGTGGTTTATAGTTATCATAGTAATTACTGGCTTAAAAAAAAACTTGGTTCTGTTTCTCCCTTTCTCTCCTATCAATTTCTCTAAATCGTTGCGTACAGCTCTGCTGTCTCCCCCTGCATGCCTGCCGCAGTCAGTACTGTCCTATTCTTTGTATTTTTTGTCAGATGACTTGATTTCTCACAACAACTAGCTAACGCTAAAGACATATTCACCAGCTGTGAGCATCAAACATGACTGCTAATCTAAGACGGTCAATCTTGGCGTCCAGCTGTGACCAAGCTGGACACTCACAAATGGAAAGCTTACCCAACAGCTGACACAAAAATAAACAAAATGAATAAAAATAAATAAAATCAAATGACGTGAAATAAAAACAAAATGTTGTCTAAAATGTCTCCTTATAATTAGGTTTTCTAATAATAGTTTGTAACTTATGTTGTCCACACTGGTCAAGGTTAGGAAAAGATCATGGTCTTGGTTAAATCTGCAATAACAGATTTTTTTTGGCCAAGTGGTGGCCATTGAAACAAGTTGTACAACAACTTTGACATATTTACACCTTTAAAGTTACATGTTTTTTACCATCCAGAAGGTCACCTGATGAATGTCCAATATTCATTCCTTTTAGCACTGTATTCAGATCACATTGTCACATTGTTTTCGGGTTGTTTTCACATTGTCATTTTCATTTTGTTGTTATAAAAATATTGATTATAGGTGCTTTAAATATTAGAAAGTCAAAAGCAACTTGAAGGATGAGACACAAGGTGCTTATTTGATGAACATTTAACTTAGATAATGAACTTTCCCTCACCTTAACCAGACCAAACCAAAACCTTTATGGTCCGTGGTCTCTGGGTGTGGTGTTAAAGTGCTGTGCTTTGTAGGCACACAATCCACCCCTGGCTCCACGACTTGTTTGCAGTACATAAATACAGCGTTTCCACATACCCGGCCAATAATTATATGCTTGGAGAAAATGTGATTGGGAAAACAATCAGTATTAGTTGCTATCTGGCTTGATTTAAAATGAACTAGCTAGCTTTCAAAAAGTAAAATGAAAAAGGCAATTTTATATACTGAAAATGTGAAGTATGAAGGAATTTCAGATGCACAGTTAAATCAAAATGTAATAAAAAAACATATCCCATCTCCAGTCAACTCAATTCTTAACTTCACTTCTTGTGACTATATCTAATGAATCTGACATCCGCACTGATACCAGTCACACATCACACAGAAAGTAATACTATACTTTACTCTTGTTTTCACCCACACAAACATTCAAATCGACATCGATCCTTTCCTTCCATCCTTTGCTCGCACCTTCATCTCCCCTCCCTCCATTACTGCTGCTGTTTTTCAGATTTGTACCCCTCCTCTTCTATCTTCAGCTATGCTGTTTATCCCACAAGCAAAGATTTCACTCTCTTCCTTTTTTGTATATTTCTGTTATCCCCTCACTCACCTCTCTCTCTTCCTTCCCTCAGCGGTCCATCTCCCTCTCCTTCCTCATGTCTGTACTTTATCTGCTGCTGTACTCGTTTGCCTCCCAGCACGGATCTTTCCTTGCTTTTCTTCAATGTTGGACTTTGGACACTGAAACCAACTTACAACCACGAACTCTATAATATATATAAATTTACACAGTATATATACAAATGGATATATAAATATATCGAAATCTAAGCCACCATTTCTATTCTACTGGTATTATGATGATAATAATGATAATACTAATACTGAAAACTGAATCTGGTTGATGACTATAATATCTGTATTTCCGTACTTCAGTGTTATATAAAAGAAAAAAATATTCTAAAGAAATTTACTCGTGATTGTGTGTGGAAATCTGAGGCTGCCGTTCTGCTCTTCTGATTAAAAACATGCTTCTTGTTTCTGTTTTGGGTCAAACCAAGTTGTGGCTAAAAAGCTGAGGCTACCACTTATATAAAAAACCTACAGCAAAAAGTACTTTTATTTATTTATTTATTTATTTATTATTATTATTATTATTATTATTATTATTATTATCAATGAAATCAATTTATCTACTGTTTTCTTATTTATTTGCTCTGATGAAATCAATAAAATTTAAATGGTACTTTTATTTTTCTTAAACCTACTTTAAGCCTGGCAGTTTATTGTGTTGAAGCTGGCAAAACTTCTGAAAGCAACCAGAAACGCACACAGCCCCAGGTGTGTTGATGTGTGCAATGGTGGGCGGTGTTCAATATATGTGCCTGTGTGTGTCTGTCTTTTTTGTTATTGTCTCCTCCTTTCTCCATATCTGTTACTCAATAATGTCTTCGCTGTATCTCTTATTTTTTTATTCTCCTTTTGTCTTCCTCTCTTTCTCTCTAAATGGATTAGGGTTCCATTTCCTTTGCTTCCTGTGTCTCTCTTTCCCTTGGTCTCTCCCTCTCATTTCTCCTGTACACATTTGTTTAATTTTTTATTTTATTTAGATGCTCTCTCTCTCCTCCTCTTTCTCCCTCTCTCCACTCTGTTGGTTTTTAAGGTTTTGTGGTTCGTTTCTCTCAAGACTCTAATGAGCTCCAGGGGGAAAATTAGAGCTGGAATAACAAGCAAACATCATCTCCCCTCTTCCTCCACATCCCTCCTTTCTTCTCCTCTTCTTCTTTTCCCCTTCATCTGGTTTCATTTCTTTTCTTTATATCTTGTTTTCCCACAGCTTGATTCTACTTCCTGTCCTTCCTCTTTTCTTCTCTCCAACTTCCTTTTGTTGCCTATCTCTTGCTGACATGCTGTCCTCTTCACCTCTACTCAGACCTGTCTCAATGGCACTTCTTCCACCTTTCTTCCACAGTCCCCCTTTTCTCTTAGCTTTTCTATTTATTTCGTCTCACTTTTTTAAACTTCCATTTCCTTCTTAACTGCCAAATACTGTTTTGGCACAAATCTAAGTTTTCATGTTAATTACTTTGGAAAAACTGGAGTCGTCTTACTTTCCAGGAGCAGCTTTCAACACTTTTCTCTCTCTCTTTGTCTGTCTCTCTGACGTCCCTCTGTTTTTGGTCAAAAAGAAGCAAGTCCTCCAAACTAAACAACAAAATCGTCATTACTTCTAAAATGACTAATTAATTTCCTTTTTTTATGATAGGGAAAGAGTTCTAACTTCCCAAGAGTTAGATGAGAAGATCAACACCTCTCTCAAGTCTGTACTGTAAATATGAAACCACAGCCAGCAGCCAGTTATCTGGGCTTCGCAGAAAGACTGGAAACAGGAGGAAACAGCTAGCCTACAAGTACCTCTAAAGTGTACTAATTAGTGACTTGTTTCTTTTTTGTTTAATCCTAGAAAGTCTTTATGGTAACCTAAGGTAACAGGCTGCAGGCTGCATTTAATTTTCAGCAAGAACGCGAATAAGCATGTTTCTCAAAATGTCAAACTTTTCTCCTAAGTGGCAACAAACCACCAACGTAGTTATTTCTGTGGTGAGGACAGGCTGGAACAAGCAAATAGTTGATATTTTTGATAGATAAATTGCTTAAGAGATTAATCAAGTAAACAAATTATTGATGATAATGTATATTGATGTACTAATTGATTAATTTTTTTTAACTCTAATCGGACAATAGTAGTGAAATAGAATGAAAAAAATAGACAACACTTTTGTGAAACTCAACTGTCCAAAACAACTGAAGGATGGTTAGGACATAAATCCATTAGCTAACGGTGAGTTTTAAAGTAGTAAAGTGAAATTATTCTAGATTTAGGTGCTTGGACACTCAATTAATGCTGTCAAAAAGTTTAAGTATTGTAATTAGTATTATTTAGCTATAGTTTTGCAGCTTGTTGGGAGTAAAATTATTCCATTGGGAATTTACCCACTCTGGACTAACAAAGATTTTTATATTAGACCTATCTTGTAAAAAATGTATGTCCTCTTTCATTGATGATTGATTGTCATTTAAGTACATTTGGTTACTCGTGGTGATTGTAATGCCTTTCATGGCAGGCCTGTTTACATTGCTTAAGCAGAGACCAGACTTCAGGATGTCAGCCCAGTAATGGCTGAGCCGAGAGATGAGGGGCATCAGGAATGAAAATGAGCTTTGGGCATAACCATTGCTTGTATAATGCAACATACTGTGACATAATGGAAGAATCCCCATTGCCTTCTCTCCACTGGTTTGACTAGTTTCTTCCGTGACGCCGGCCCACAGGTGCGCAGAGCCCTCTTTTGTGTGCAACTATAAACATGGCAAAGCAAGAGAGCATTCATTTTTTTAATTTCTTTTCAGTTTTCCCGATCATCTATTGTGAAAATCAGCAAGCTATGATTGGTGAGGGTACAATGTGTAGTAGTAGTTGTAGTTTGCAGGTCTACAAAAAATGTATGACTCAATGATCGCCTAATCTGACACAGTGACCATTTCAAAATACAAAAATTACACGTAGTCTTGTCCTGGTATTATAATATAGAAATATGTTTCTAAATCTTTATGGATGATATTTCTCATATTTGATTTTGATCTACAACTTTTAAATGTGCTAAAAACACATAAATACAATATTTTAAAATAGTTTCATCCAGAAACAACTGCTGCATAAAAAAGTGGGTGGTGGCATTGGCGGAGTGGGGCAAAATAATGACCCTGGAATTTTTCCCTGGTCAGCCCACTCTCCGGACAGAGCCCTTTATTCCTGCTTTCTTGAGAATTTTATGCAAGTACAGTACGTCACGAAATGAGCCATTGAAATACGTTTTCAAAACTAGAAACACATATCCAGCTCCCCTCAAGTAAAGATTTCACCTCAGCTGAGCCCGTGAGTACACAAATAAATAAGCCATATCAATATCAATCTAAACATATGACTGGTGCTTTGGGCTGTGCTGGCTTTGACTCTGTTTTACTATTGCTCTCATCTCTGCTGTCATGTTCACCAATGTCAGCCCTACTACTGGGGCCGCTTGCCAGTGATGGGTAGAGTTCTGAAAATCTTTACCCAAGTAAATGTTCCATTACCCCCATCAAAAAAATCCATGCAGTAAAAGTAAAAGTTACCATTTGACAAACCTACTCAAGTAAAAGTATAAAATTCCTTGGTTAATAAACTACTTAAAGTACAAATTACTTTGTGTTTTAATATTGTTTAGTGTGTGCGGGCCAGAGATCTTCTCTTTTTGGAACAATAGGTGTTTCATCCGCTGTGCATCCCTGTGTAACATAGTTATTTTTAGGGAATGCACTTTGCTTTACTTGTCTATTTCTGTTTAATACAATTATTTTCCTTTTTTTAATCTACATGAAGGTATCGATAAGCACAGGCAGCCAATACAATCTGATTATTCCTAATGTATCTATAAACATAATCTTTACAACACCAAGAATTATTATGGCAATAACATTGGAGTAGCCCATTGTTGAATGAGGTAGGGTAAGACCTGTGCGTCACGTGTAAACACCAACAGAAATGTTATATCCACCCATATTTACTCTCTCCCTATGTATCTCAAAAATTATTGTTTCCTGAATAAATAACAGCTGGTAGCCTGCTGACTGAATGCCAAGAGTTTCACCGGCGGCATTCTATTTATTGAACTCACCGTCAGGCATCTTTATAAAACAAACAGCAACCAAAGAAATTAGAGAAAATAAACGGGCTAATTTCCATCAAAAGAAAGCCATGCTCTGCACAATGAGAGGATCCTGTTAATATGTCAGAATCAATCCAGTGATACAGTGTGTAGATTGCATTTGTTCTGCAATGACTAAAAACACTTTGATCCGTCAATAGAAAGTGAAAGTATTTCTGCCAGTTTGTGACAGGGTGATACAAGCTGCTTTCCAGCATGGTCACCACAGGCATGATGTGCAGTTACTGGATTTGAGCTACATTAGTAGAACAACCAAACCTTAAATTGAAAAGGTATTTGCCTGATTTTCTGAATGTTTGCATCTGTCTGGCTCATTAATATCTTACACAGGCACAAAGCTTTCTTGCGTAATTGCGTGCACAGCTTGAATGACAGCTCATTTCGCCACCCCCTTCTAGGCCAGTAACCACACGCTAAGGGCCATTCGATCAAGGCACATACAAATCGATTTTCAGCTGCAGTTTTTCGTCTAGATTTTAATAATGTGTGGTTTATCTGCCCAACTGTCCAGCAGCCCACTGGGAAAACTCCCGGTGTTCTCAATGGCCAGTCGGCCCTTAGGTAGTGGTGTTTTATAATGACACTATTTTCATGCAAATACAGCATTCTATCACTATCACTAGTTGTAATATATTAAAGTGGTCATGCTAATTACCAGGTTCATAATTTTATTTAGGGGTTGTCCCAGAACAGGTTTACATGTTTTTTACAAGTTTTTTTTATTATACTGCACATTGCTGCAGCACCTCTTTTAACCCTGTGTGTTTAACACCCAGCTTTGGCTATTTAGTGTTGCATTTTACTATATGATCTCTTTTAGGTGCTGCACATGTGCAGTAGCTAGTTAAGGGCTACTAGCCAATAACTGACAAGCCAGTAACCATGGCTTCTGTTTAGCTGTATTTGTTCCCGGCCCAGCTTTGCAACTTAGACTGGAGCGACAGTTTCAGAGTGGTGATACAACGTGATACAACGTGAAGCAGATAGTTTACGGAAGTAAATGCTGGACTACAAACAAAATGTTTTCAGACAGTTCAGGAGCAGTGTTTTCTGTGGGAGATGGGAACTCCTTTTGGGGTAATCATTGAGCTTTTTCACTTTGCAAACCTATTACATGCACAGAAAAGAAATAAAACACAATAAAGGCAAGGGGAAACGCCAAAAAGCATAATATGACATCTTTAATGACAATATTCGCTTGTTTCATTGAAATTATTTTAAGAAATCTGTTCACTCAATCGCAGCATTACCTTTTAAGTATTGTGGGTGTATGTGTTCATGATGGAATGTGTGTGTGTGTGTGTGTGTGCACGTGTGTGTGAGAGCAAGAGGGAATGTGTGTTTGTGTGTTCATTTCCCTCACAGCAGCAGGTCTGTCCAGAGGCCTTGTCCTCCAGCAGTAATTTGATTGTGGCAGAGAGAGGGAGACATAATTGTCTGCAGCAGGTCACCACACAGCAAACAAAGTGTGTGTGGTGTTTGTTTTCTCCTATGTCCTCTCCACCAGTGTCTGCTCTGCTATTGTCTCCTTTCTTCCTCTCCTCTCCTGTTTCCTTGTTTCCTCTCCATTATTCCTCCCCTCTGTTGTTTCCTCTACTCTACTCTCCCCTCAATGTCAAGAGAAAGCTGACAGTTGGGTCTGATGCAGCATTATATTTTCAGCTCTATGGAAATGTGCACACACTTATTTGCAGTTGCCAAGAGCACACACACACACACACACACTTGTGCTTCCTGCTGCCATACACACTTTTGCCCCCATGCCCTCTCACTCCAGCCAGATGGGCATGAAGGCAGATAGGCAGTCAACAAGAAAGACCAACAGAGAGTGAGTCAGACTGACATCTAGACAGGAAAAAAAGAACAGACCAGCAGTTCTTTTGTCCCAATGACAGATAACCTTTGACCTCTCCCAAACACACCAAATTCTCAGGTCACACACTCTCACACAAATACAGACACTTCCATGGTTGCTTGATCTCTACCATTTTCAGATCATCTGACACCGAGTCCCTGAGGCCCTCCCCTTTGTCTCACCCCTTGTCACTCAAACAACACTCACAGACACAAAGACACACAAAAACACACAAATTCTTCTCTGTTATATATATATATATATCATGTGTCTCTATATATATTGTGTGTAAATGTTTGGCATATCATTTTCTCTCAGAAATTGCACATTTTTTACATGGGCACAGCAAAAAATAAAAATAAAAAAAATGTGTGAAGTTGATGATACAGCAAATTGGCATGGAAAATATCTAGCACAGCTCCTGCATCCAGTGAGGTGGACAACATTTAGGCTGTGGCTCAGGAGGTAGAGCTGGTCGTCCACTAATCACAGGGTTGGCGGTTCAATCTGGCTCGTCCTGTCCACACGTCCTTGGGCACAAAACCCCAAGTTGCTCCTGGTGTGCAGGCCATCGCCTTGCATGGCAGCACTGTCGCCATCGGTGTGTGAATGTGAATTAGAGGCTAATTGTAAAGAGCTTTGTCTGTTGACGTAGGAAAGTGCTTTACAGTAAAAGTACAATACATTTACAATTAAAAAAACTGGATTAGTTCCCACATACACAGGTAAAAATTCCAATTCTTTTTGTTTGGACACTGACCCTAACAGAGTCAGGGTGAAAGAGGCTTCTCTAACAAGAACCAAGTTGCCTAGTTTAGTTGCCTAACATTATTATCATATAATGTTATTTCATAAAATTATTAAGTATATACATATATTTTAATGATATTATGAAATATATCATTATTGATTAATAATATTATTAAAGTCCCCCTGCATTCAAAAATGTGTTTTGCTTGATTGTTACTTCACTTGGATGTTTGGTCAGAATGATGTATGTGCAGAGTTTGACTCTATGACACTGTATTCACATTAATCTGCTGAGGGAGGAAAGTTGCTCTGTGCTCACTCTGAATCTAATGTTGAAGACGTGTCAGTACGAGCAGGGTACTACTTTGGAAGCCAATCGTGGTCCGGTACACAAAATACACAAGAGTTATGTGGAAACTTGAAGCCTCCAGTGCACACACACTAACAATGGACTTTTCAGTCAAGTAGTAGAAATCTGGTGTCTAGCAGTTGAAATGAACAAAATTTGCTTTTTCATGAACTCTGGATCGGCGGCACCTCACTTGTAAACTCACATATAACACAGTAATGTATGTAACACATTTAACTTCTTAGGCGCTCAGAGATGCTATAGAACGTTTTACACATTTACAAACAGAAAACACTAATCAAATGCTATTAAAATAAGTCTATAATGTAAAACACACACCTTTCAACGAAATGGTGATGAGAAGCTGTTTAGAGCTAGGCAGATCTTATGGCTCATCATTCTTTAATTCTTTCTTCTTTAGGGGGCAGTGGTTACTAGGTTTATCTGTGGAATAATCCCTAGGACAATGATATGGTAAAAGTTGTATCAGATTCAAATTAAGACATCCCACCAATATAATTCCGTCTTGCATATGTGGACGATGTTTATCAGCACTTAATTACTGTTTTACACAATGTGATGGCATATCCCTCTGCTTCATCTGTGAATTTACTACTTTGAATTTATTTATTTACAGCTGTAACAAAAAAGCAACACAAAAAGTGTGTTGCAGACAACTCGGAACTTGAAATCTTACGACCTCCAACTAGAAAAAATACCATGCAACGCCATTCAAAGATCCTACCTGTGAACTCGGGACAAACCCATCTACCCCGACTTCATGAAGAGCCAGCTGACTGACGTCACAAAACAATGGCAGCATCCGTGGAAGCGCATATTGTAAATGGTAAACCCTCAACTAAAAGGCAACATAAAGTATATTTGCCTTTATTTAATTTAAATAACACACACTATCATGTAGTAAAACCTGTTCTATGCGTAAATTGAAGTCAACATATAGTCACCAATGTTATTAGGTAGCTGGTTATGGTAAACAATCTCTGAAAGTGATCTACTCTGCATAGAAGTTCAGGAAAATCTTAAAAATGCCAAAAATGTGAAAACATTAGTAAATTAGGAAAATACAACATTTACTGACTTTACTTTACCAACCAATGCAGATAGACGCGAACACAGTATATGAGTAAAGTAAATTTATGTTCCTTTATTTTAATTACAATGGCTTTTCTATTTAATAAATACCATAGTCACTGCTGAGGGTTCAAATGTGTGTACACTTGATAAAGAAATATCAGTTTGTCATGGAAAGCCATGGTTACTGTTTATGGTTTGGCGTCACACACTTGGAGCGCTTTGAGGTCCTTTTGTACCCAAGAGCTGTTGCAAAGTATCGGATCGTTGACCACCGTAACATTACTACACCTGAATTTAGTTCAGTTGTAACATACAGTCTGGGCTGTGCTCCAACAATAAACATCAACTTTGGAAAATTACAAAGAGAAAATCCACAAGCTTCTGTTCTGAAATCAAATTTACCGTTGTTCATGTTTGCTGACCACGACCAACCCAAACATCTCTGCTTCCACTCTCAGTGACAACGTGTTCAGTTGGAGTGTGCCACGCACACAACATAGCACAACATATAAATCAGTCAGTTACTCCTCCATTTCAAACTTGCAGAATTGTTTCTGAATGTTCACTCATTCCCAAAACACAAAATAGACATAAACTATTGCTATTGCTGACGTCCTTAAACAACAATTTTCTTTTTAAACATTAGCAGTAAATGTTTGCAGAGAAAGAACCTCTGCAGATCATAGCCAACCGAAATGAAATAAATTGACAACAATGTGTTTATTGTTTGGCTGTTGATTGCGTGTCCCGCAAAATATTACATCTGTAGCAAAATCTTTGTTAAAATAAAATTGTTGTGGCTGCATGATAGTTACTGAAATACTGATACTGAAGGACTGTGCGACACAGTGCATCTCCTCTCACAGATGTTGTCATGAGAACATTCATTCTATTGATATTTCACAACATTTTATATTCATGTTCAAGAAATAATGACTACACTGAGTTCAAATTGAATACATTGGCAGGCACTATATAATTTATCTGAGAGAACGGACAAATGTGACACGTCGGCCTCTTCAGTGAGAACTATGTGGCTGTAGTGTCACAAGTGGAGCCTGACCGTGTTGATTTTGTGTTATGAGCTGAGGTGATGAGGGAGAGTTTCAGATAGACATAACACAGAGCAAAGAACAAAATATAATGAACACTGGCAGCTTTTCGGTAGTGACGTTCAGAGAGGAGCACATAATGTATGTTGAAACAACTTTCAGTAACTCAAAGGGCGTCATATTTGTTTTTAATGATACAGAAGCCCTCATACTTGATTCTGAGCGAGTCACAAGTTGAATTACTTCCTGCATTCCCTAATGACTCTGTCACACGCCAATCAGATCTGGCCAGATATTGCTGTTAAGATAAACTAAACCTATTGCCACACATTAGATTTCTGTGTGTGCAGTCCCAACACACCATGTGGGCTAATCAACAGTTTTACATTGTCTGCAACACAATGAAAGCAGAAACTGTGCAAATTATTTTCTGTTTACTGGAAACCACACGGTGAACTGATTTTAGCGCCGTCTGAATGTGTGAAACCAAGACAGCTGTGCAACGGTGTGTGTTTGTGTGTGTGTGTTTGTGTGTGTGTGTGTGTGTGTGTGTGTGTGTGTGTGTGTATCTGAACAAATTTGTGAGACACACACTGTCTCTCTGATTCATTTGATTCATTGTGATGTTACAAAATAAAAGCACATTTAAAGACAAAATGAGGAATAGCACGTTATTTAGACTTTTTATTAACATCAGGAGACTGGCAGATCAATTGCGCAATTCAGTTGTAATATGTCAGTTTAAACTATCACTCATGTTATGTCAAATGTCACTGAACAAAGAACAGCAGTGCACTGTTCATGATAAAAAAAAATTTACAAAATCAATACAAACTTATAAAACATGTAGGTTTAGGAAGGCTTCAGTTACAATGCTTTTAGAAACACATCTTAAGATTAAAAGGGTTTTTAAGATGCTGTAATTGCTTTTCTAAGTGGTACACCACTACTACTACTACTTTTAGCAGAGCTGCAGAGAGTAAAAGTGAAGTAACAAGTAACATCTGTTGTTGGGTGCTTTATAAAGCAATGACTTTTTCTCTGAGAATGAATTTTCAAGTAACTTTCCCACACAGCCAAGATGTTACATCATTGTATCAGTTTTAAATATCCTGTATTGTTAATGAGCAAGACTATCAATTAATATTTAGAGTAACACTGAAAAGTCCTAAGTGTACAAGTCCAAGATCAAGTCACTAAAATGAGTTGTTAAAATATGTGCTCACGTCTTTGTGTCTGTCCTGCATAACCCTTACATGCATGAATTATAAAATCATTATCTACATTTTTTAAAGATTATTTTTATTACTCAAAATTGGGCTAATATTTAAATCCATTTACATTTTCCTTTTTAAAAAATACTGTTATAGTTTTAAATTATTTAAACGTATGTTGATACCATGCAACAAAGGTCTAAAATGCCCCACCTGATAACAAGGAATATCATGTGTTTTAATGACATGTTATGCTATGTATTTAAGTTCAGTTCAGCATCACAATCGGCCATCTTGGATTGATGGGATCATCAAGCAATGAATATTTGGAATACAAGACCACTGTTACAATGTTGCTATCAATCAACTGACACTGTCCTAATGTGGCAGAACATAACCTTGATATAGTTACTCAAAATGGAGTTATAATAACTGTCCATAGAGGTGGACACCATGCATGAAAGGGTTGTACTACATATAGTTATGATAAATCTGTTGTGGCATCATCACTGGATCAACCTTTTTACTGATCTAAAAATCCACCCCCCCACCCCCACCCCTTTGCATATACAGTACAGTATTTTAGCTATCATTATTGGTGATTATTAGTTGAGCATACATAAGCAAATGATGCCCTAAAACTAAGAAGAGCCAGCGTCAAAGCTTGCAGTCAGTGAATGAGTCGGAAATAAATATTAACTGGAGTTAAATTAAACACCAATTTGGATTTGCTGTCACCAGTAACCATGTCTGGAAGGTTTGTGATGTCTGTTAATCACAGAATAATGCCATGCAGTTGCAAAACAAGTGAAACTAAGTGGATTTCACTTTGTGTTTGGTGTTTTACTGTTTCTTTTTAACACCACAGCTCCAAGATTTGAGCACTCTTTCAGTCAATTACGGATAATTTGTCTCTATACGTTTGTGGGGATATATGTGATCCCTTTCTCTCGCTGTTCTTCATCTTATTCATCAAGCTGGTCTTGAAGAATATTTTGAACTGCCTTTCTGCCTTAACAGTGTGCTGGGTTTGTACATTTTCTGTAGGCAACATTATCAATAACCAACTGTCAGCCCCTCTAACTGAAGAGCTGGCAGAAACCTCAAATAAAGAGCTCACAACACATGATGAATATATAGATGGAGGAGACCGAGACAAGCTGGGGGGGTGTACGTTTATCTGTAAGTATGTAATAGTGTGCATGGGTTAGAGGACTCCCATCTGTGTTTAAGAGCTCTATGTCCTGTGTTTGTGTCTGGCATCACTGAGCAGGGAGATCACTGCACAGAGAAACGTGTTCTGGCCTTGTGTTTCCTGCTGCTGTTCCACATAAATGCTGCAGCAGGTGGATCCCAGAGGAGTACAGTCATGGTCACAAAGGTAACAGCAGCAATGATGAAGAGGCACTGGTGTGAGGCAGTAGGAAAGACAGGGATTTTGAATTCAAAATATAAATTTCTGAATTGAAATGGCAAATTGTTCCAACAGTGGGGTTTTTTTTGCACTGTGGCTACATTATAGTTTCAAGATGTTAAATTCAGTGTTACAACACACGCCATTACCGCTGTCGGATTAAGACAGAAGTCGCTTCATATCTAAAATAATGTGTTCCTCATGACTTCCTGTTTGTTTATATTTAAGTGTTACTTTCCTTTCAAAGTGTTTGCAGTTTTGTTCTGCGTCCTATAACAACTTGAGACTACAGAGGCCTATGCATTATGAATAGTTTATAATTCCCTATAAAAATAGTTAGTAGTTTTTCCAGACAGCAAGTGCACAGACAGCAGATCCATGCTGTTCTCTTACATGCCATTGTTGCTTTGCTTTCAGTTAGCTACATGTTTCTGAGTGACTGCTGAAAGTCTCTCTGATGAGACGCAGCCACAGTGAGCAGAATTGTATTGGCAAGTTAAGGGAAAGTAGCAAATATCTTTCCACAATGTTGCTAAAATCGTTGGCTAAAATTGCCTGTTATCTTCAGAAAGACCCTAAGTGGTACTAAGTGACGCAGAAAGAGTAATTGGATTTATTTTTTGAACCCCAGAAATGACCAAAATAAACATCAAGACAGGGCAACATGTCCTATTTTGTTGTCTTGAGATTAATATTAAAGTGCACATGTTGACAATATGAATCACTGTAACTTTAGTTACTCAGTCAGTCAGTAAGAGACATTCACTCTCTAAGGCCATGTCCAGCAGCAACAGATACGATTTTTTCTCACACATTAAAAATTTCCGACCAAGTCTGATTAAATATTTTGGTCACGCTCTAGGGATGGCAATGTCAGACTGTACTTTCTGTTTGGGGCTAATTAGCAAATGTTAGCAAGCTAACACATTAAACTAAGATGGTAAACATTGTAAACATTATACCAGCTAAACATCAGTATGCACGTATTATCATTGTGGACATGTTAGCTTGCAGATGTCAGCATATTAACTCAAGTATAGCCTCTCAGAGCGGCTGGAAAGGCTCTTGACTTGTTGCTGTGTATCAGAAATGCTTTGCAGCAGCTCTGTTCTAGTTCTATTCAAATGGGGCATTGTATCAGAATGACACAATAAATTATATAATTGTGTTACTGAGTGTGTTAAACAGATATAAAACTCTGATAAATAACACACATGGTTCACTTGTGTGCGTATGTATGCAATGTAATTTCCAAGTTGAAAGTTACAGTCCTTTTGCACGTGTTTGTGGCCTCAGGCTGATGACAATGATCTATTCAGTAAAACAGTGTGAAATACTTAAAATAATCATTATTCTGTGCCATAGCTCAATTGCTGTGCATGTGGATGTAAAAGTGTTTTATAAAAATTACAACAGTTTAGCAAATCTGGTCTCCCACAACAGTGAATAAAAGACAACAAAAAAAACAAACCGCTGGACCCCCCAAAAGGAGTAATAACTTTTGTAAACCCTACAGTGCACAAGATCCTCATCCTCTTATGAATATAATGCTAATAACAAAGATTTTAACAATATTAGGCAATTAGTAAGTAAATAAGATATACACGCCGATACGGCAGCATATTGCTGCCATGCCAGAAAAAGACCGGGGAAAATTGATCACACTATAGTTGTTATGGTTTTTGTTATAGCTATGTTTTTCGCATACACAACATATTTTCACGCTATTAAGACATACAAGAAACTTTTCTTATTATGACAGTATACTATTTATCTTGTTATAACTTAATATCATAACATAAAATGTTTCACATTATAACATGATAACAATTTTATAACAAAATAGGTTACGTTTTATGTTTTGACAATAACATATCACATTATGACATGAAACATTACACATATAACATATAACAAGATAAATAGTATAGTGTTGTAATGTGATAAGTTAGTATGTATGGAGGACCGATCCTGACACAGGCAGAAATAAATACAGAAATAAATAAATGCTCAATAAATAAATAAGCATCCAATTAAATACACAAAAAAATAATAAAAAAATAAAAAAAGTAAAAGTAAATAAATAAATGTAGGTAGTAATTAAATTATACAAGGAGACATAAATGTATATATTTTAATTAGTGCCTTTACTTATTCACTTATTTTTTAAATGTATTTATTTATGTGTGTGTTTTAATATTTTGTCTGTTTTATTCTTCCTTTGTATTTTTTTACCTTATTTATTTTCACCCATGGTATTTATTTCTGCCTGTCCTTTTTACATTTCTGTATGCATTTCTGCCTCATTATGCAAATGAGGAGGGGCTGTGTCTCAAGGGGTCATCTTCTCTCCTATTGGTAGATCAGTCAGATAGGAGAGCTCTAGGCCTTCTCTGCTTGACACAGTCAGATGGCTTCCTTCAGTGCGCTGAGGTGTTTACCAACTCTGAAGACACTACCAGCCATGTCTTCCTTCTCTTTTCATGTAGACGCTCCGACAGGCAGTGCTTTCAGTTTGCTGCATGCATGGACACAGAACGTCTCGGGTTACGTATGTAACCCTGGTTCCCCGAGAAGGGGAACGAGACACTGCGTCGGTTACGACACTATGGGAACGCCTCTAGGCGAAGCAGGTCTGAACGTGAATGAAATCACTCCAATCCTATTGGCTTGTTGCTAGAACGGTAAGGTGTGACGGAATAACCGGAGGAGTATAAAGCACACCTGTACACACTCATCATTAGCTTAACTATGAAGCAGGCGCTTCAGGCGGGGAGAGAGGTGCGGCGGGCCGACGCAGTGTCTCGTTCCCCTTCTCGGGGAACCAGGGTTACAT
>NC_060171.1:28259605-28265685 GCF_021292245.1 Micropterus dolomieu | reverse complement strand
TCATAATACTCACCGCTGGTGAAGTCACTGCATCTCCCGACACAACACCACGGTTGAATTTTCACCCTGAATGGCGTTTTTGTTGAAACAGCAGCTGATAACAGCAGAGCAACGAGCTGCTCCGTGTGGGAGCATTTACCGTAAATACTCAAATAGGAGTGCACTCCAGATTTAGCTGCAGCTAACTGATGTGGCTCTCAGAAACAACAGCTCACTTTCCTGCAGTTCTATGTACGTATAAGTCGCTAATTGAAAACTCTGTAGGTCAGAGTGTCCACATGAAAAGAGAAGGAAGACATGACTGGTAGTGTCTTCAAACAGAGTTGCTAAATACCTCAGCGCACTGAAGGAAGCCATCTGACTGTGTGAAGAGCAGCTCCTTGATGTCTGCAGGCAGAGAAGGCCTAGAGCTCTCCTGTCTGACTGGTCCACCAATGGGCAGAAGTTGACTCCTTGAGACACAGCCCCTCCTCATTTGCATAATGAGGCAGAAATGCATACAGAAATGTAAAAAGGACAGGCAGAAATAAATACCATGGGTGAAAATAAATAAGGTAAAAAAATACAAAGGAAGAATAAAACAGACAAAAATATAAATATATAAAGACACACACATAAATAAATACATTTAAAAAATAAGTAATTAATAAATAAAGTTGAAGATTATAACGGAGAATAAATAAATAAGGTAATTATTACAAAGGTGAATAAGTAAAGGCACTAATTAAAATATATACATTTATGTCTCCTTGTATAATTTAATTACTACCTACTTTATTTCTTTTGTGTTTTTAATTGGATGCTTATTTATTTATTGAGCATTTATTTATTTCTGTATTTATTTCTGCCTGTGTCAGGATCGGTCCTCCATAAGTATGTCATAATAATGTGAAAATATCTTGTTATATCATGAAAAACAATTAGTTATAACAATAAACTTTTCACATTATAATGTGAGACTGATCCTTTTTTCTGCCATGGCAGCAATACGCTTCCGTACCCGGAACCCATTAGTGTATTTGATTACTATAGGAGTTACGGACAAAGGTTTGGGATAATATGAAATGACTTGAATAAATATCTGATCCATCTCTTATTTCAAGCATTCAGCAAGGAATTTTGCATGTGGGTATTTGACACATCACCTTTAAGTTACCTTTAATGCCTGGTAAAGATATCTGTCATGGTCTGTGTTAGGGAAAGATAAAAATAAAGCATAATTCCACGACTGCATCTCTTGACCCAAATTTATTGTTAAGGTTTTGAATAGATAGTTTATAAAATGGCAGACTGGATAGTGGGAAAATCAATCTACATATACAGCCAACACCTACCAGAGTCCAAAAACATCTGATGAACACAACACTGGAGCGTTATGGAAGACAGGCTTATCGTTACGAGAAAGCTCATAAGGTGTTGATGAATGCCAGACAGTGGAGGAACACTGGCAACAAAGCAGCTTTGAGGCCAGCTATTGTCACCATGAATACAAATACATATATGTAATTAATAAAGTTCTTCTTGTTGTTCTTTGAGTACAAGATGGTATCAAAGTTTTCAAAAAGAAACACATGTTCAGTACAAATGAAATGTTTTTTTTATAGGATGCGTAAGATTGAGTCAAGACCGAGTTTAAATGGGGTCTAGTGCGAGTCAAAACTGTGTCTGAGATAGAGAAAAAATATCTTGAGACTGAGACCGGTCTTGAGTTCAACAGTCATAAGAGAAAACAGAAGAGAGGGAGGTGAAAAGAAAAAGGAGAGAGAAAAAAATAGCGCAGCAGAGGTTACATGATGAGAGGAATTGAGAGCGGAGTAGAGAAGGAGAGTGGAGTGTAGAGGAGAGGAGTAGAGGGCTGCAGTGAGAGGCTCTCACACCAGACTAATGTGGTTTGTGGCATCCAGCAGGTGTGTTGCTTGGACAGACGCCCGGTCTTGTCGGTTAACTCTGGGAGAGAGAGAGAGAGAGAGAGAGAGAGAGAGAGAGAGAGAGAGAGAGAGAGAGAGAGAAATAAACACTAGCCCCATACACAGAAACGCATGGTCAATGTTCATATCCTGAAAATGTTTCATAAGATTTGATAAGATGTTCAGTCAGTGACATGTCATGTTCTGTATATGTCTTTGAATACTCTCAAAACACAGATTTCTCTTAATAGTAGTAATAGTAGTTTAATAATTTAGTATTTTGTTGTTAAGTTATTTGGGCATACAGTGTTCCAACAGTAAAATTGTTGTTTATTGTCTGCATTGACAATGTTGGGTGACGGCCAGTCATCACATAGAATGATACTCATTGACCAATATGTGATATTTGTTTGGTTCCAGAGCTTTTCTGTTGTAATTATGACTTGGATGTTGTGTCCAGGATTGGCATTTTCCAATCGCCCATTGATCCAAAATGACTTTTCACCATACACAGTCATTACAAAGGGAATGGCTGTAAAATGATGATTTTTTCTGAGTCACAAACAATATTTGAGCACATGCTTTATGGCCCAAAACCTCGGAAGAATAAGGGAACATCAAAAACATTTTATGTGTACGCGCACTGTGAGATGAGCTTTCATTGGAATGAATGGGGCGTCAAGCAATAGTTCCTGCATTCACACTGAAACAAAATTGTGAGGTTTGGAATCCAGTATGGATGTAATTTCTAGGAATACTGTGCTGGGAGACTTGTCTTTCTTTAAAAAGGAAGATACAATTTATTAAATGTTGCAAATATTTACAGGATGCATTAGCTACTTCCACTACTCAGATGTATTGCTTTTACTCTGCATGTACAACCACTGTGCAGTAATATGGAAATTTGGTAACTGTTGTAACACATATCCTTTACTGACGAGAAGGTGGATTCCACAATAAAAAATCATTGTTATGTAGTATATTTCTTTTTTAGTCTTTGGTTTGGTTGCTACTGTATTGATCTTAGACCCAATAAGGCAGATTGAACAGAGCTGAGACAGGTGAGAAATAGAAACAGAGAGGCAGACATGAGAGTGGGAGGAAGAGGGAGATATGGCGTGCCCACTGGCAACACTCACACGCTCACGCACAGATCTGGCCCTGAAAGAGCCGTGGCAGGAGGGCAAGCTGGGCACTGCCTGTATGTATATCTGAGTGTTTGAGCAAGTGAGGCGAAAGAGAAATGAGCAGAGTTGAGACAAAGGGATTGAGATGGAGTCAGGGAAAGGGAGAGAGGAGACAAGGAAGTGAGAAATTTGACAGGACAGAGAAACAGAGTGAGAGAAGAGAGGTAGAGACGCCATATGGCATCGCTTCAGGAGAGGACGACCAAGATGATTGATGGAGAAAGAGGTGACTTAGTGTGCATTCAGTCCAGTGGGTGACCAACACACAGTATCCACTCAGAAGTAGAGAAGAGGAGTGATCATTTGTCTATTCAACCCACTCTATCGTCTTCTTGTTTCGTCCCTCTTGAATTGTGTCTCATCTGCTCTGTTTCCCACTCATATTTTCTTCAATAGCAGCATCTTCTCTCTTATTTTCTTGCCCAAAATGTTCTCTTCTACATTTAAAGGGCTCATATGGCCAGTTTACCATTTTTTGAAGATAATTGCAACCTGTTCTCACTTTGTGTTGTATTTTTGGACACACGCAGGGGGGAGTCTGTTGACAGTCTTCCTACTACAAAGTGATCAGTTGTGTAGAGATTTTATCGCCAAAAATCAACCTGTCTCTACTTGTAGCAGGGAAAATCACAACAGTGAAACACTGACACTTATTTTGTCATCTTGTTGAATAAATATTGTTCAATAAATTAGTGTGTGCGACCACCAGGAGGCTTAAGTTTAATTTTAGGAATGATAATCTTCAATGTTATCTTAACTTGCGTAGACATAGAAAAGGTTATTTTAACTGTGTGGGTGATATACGTTTGCTGACTAGCCGACTAGTGTGCCACAAGAAAGGGTAGGTCCAGCCTCCTAGAATACCCGCAAAATCCCAATAAAAGGGCATAGTTATGATTCATGGGGGCCTGGATCCAGCACAGACACTGAGCAAAATAATTCATGTACTGCCCAGAGGCTACAGTTACACCTACAGTATATAGTGGTTTCTTTGGGCTAAACCCCAGTAGAAATTTGTACTTGTATTTTTGGATCCACACTCTGTAGTTACAAAAGTCTGTATAGCCACAGAGACACATATAGTAGCGTCTTTATTGGACATTGTGTAAGCAGCTGGAGAGATTCAAAACAAATATGACTTCCTGTAACATTAAAGATATAGAGCTATGGGCTTGTTTCTGCTGTTTCTTGCTCTGTCCATAATGTTTATAACCAGGTGGAAGCACACGAAGAAACTGTTAATGTCTGAGAAGTACACTCCATCCAATTTCTCTATTGATAATGAGATCATGCCAAATACAGCACACCACAGCTTAGAAGCTGGAAGACTAAAAATAATTATTTAACAAGCCACATTGAATAATATTGTGTCCCTAAGTACCTAAAAAAAAAACAATTATACATTTTAAATTGTGTTCAGTTTTAGGGCAAATCCTTATTTACTCTTAAAAAGTTAGAAAAAGCTTATAGATATTAAATCCATATGGACCAATAAACATTTTGAACCTTTTTACTCTTTTGACAAAAAGGTGCAAAAAGCCAATCTGGCTGTGCTGGAAAAGATGGAGAAAATGGCACAGTATTGGAGCAGATGTTGGTAACACGGAGGGGTCAGTAAACACAGGAGCAATTGAAACAGAGCCCTAAGTCACATTCAACAAACACTGCAGCATTTCAGGAAATATTCTGGTTTGACATCAAATGTAATATTAGTTTCATGTTTTTGGAGGTGTTAGTATTGGCAGAGCTAGGTTATAAGCTAAGCATAAGAGGCTCCAGACCTGTATTGAAGCATTGTAGCATTTTTTCAATCGACTATGGGTAATATGCCAAACAAGTGTATTGTTGGAGTATTTCTTTTAAATGAAATGATAACTGTAGAAAAGTGTGATTTCCAAGGAAACAAGTGAACTTGACACAAGAGGAGGACAACTGTGTCAACACATGATGCATTGACAGACAGTATCCTGCTGTCTGAGCCACCAAGATCAGGTTCATACACTGAGCATTCAAAATTACTGAAGCTCTGTGTGTGTGTGTGTGTGTGTATGTGTGTATCCAGTTGGTATTTTGAAATTTCCTCCCATAACTGCTGATCCATGAATAGACCAGCTAGCTGCTTCACCACATGTCCTGTCATTGAGTGCCTAATTGGCAAAAAACATACACACTGTTGCTGAACACACACACACATCCAAATGAATAAGTATGCCTGCACACGTGCAAGCACACACACACACACACATGTTTATACAGTTTTTGTTGCACTGCCACACATACACACACACACATACACACACGGACACACAAACTCAAACAAATAAACACACGCATACACACACACTGCAATCCAGCAAAGGGAGAGGAAAACACAATTAGAGGAGAAAAATGTCAGGTCTTCTTCACAGTGTGCAGACTTCTCAAGTGGCCCCCCAACCCTCGCTGTGCTGGGAATGGGAATTAACAGGGCAGGTGAATAAGGAATGCGTTCCTGGGAGAGTTGCCCTCCGGTCACTGCGCTTCCAAATGAAGATGCTTTTAATCTGAAATCCTCTAGACACTAATGGAAAACTACGACTGTACTGTTAGTGAAAGATAAGGCGTGACTATTCTGTTTGAAGTACGCATTTGAACGTTTTGCCATCAAGGTCTTTTATACTGAATGGAAGAGCAGTGACAGATGAATTGTGTGTTTTGATTTTTTTGTTTCCGAGACAGCTGTGTTTTATCTTCTCCAATTAGTGTGATAAATTGACGTGGCAGATAGAGCACGTGTGTAAACAAATATACCAGCAAAATGATAACAGGACATTCTGTAATCTATTGTATGTGATTTGTTGGTTGCTGTAAGATTCTGTTAAACCGGTTTTACTTTCATTAAACTGACTAAGATAATATGGTGATAATGAAGCTCACCTCACCTAGATGCTAGAGAATGACCCCTCCTCCAAATCAACAGCAAACACCCCCCCCCCCCCCCCCCCAC
>NC_060171.1:28256753-28259585 GCF_021292245.1 Micropterus dolomieu | reverse complement strand
TGGTTATACTGAAGCTCCCCCCCCCTAGATCCAAGAGAATGCCCCCCCCCCCAAATCAACAGCAAACCCCCCCCCCCCCCCCCAAAAAGACAATAATAACCTGCACGCTGAGGAAGTCATTGTGTCTCAACAACACCCGCTTTACGCTCAGCTAGTTCCCCTCTCTCTCTTTCCGTGACTGACTATCATAGCCAATTTTACAGTAAATTACTTCCTAAACAAGCTCGATAGAGACAAGCCCAGCAGTCTGGCACCCGGCGCTCGCGTGTAAACATGATTATATCGAGGAAGTGGTTTCACATTTTCGAGCACACAGTGACAGCCAATTAGGGCCTGCGTTAGCGCGGCTAATTCTTCAAATGCAGTATGGCAAGGAGCGACAGACTGGGATGGAGGGAGGGCAGAGGAAGAAGAAGAAGAAGAAGAAGAAGGGATTGATAGAAAGAGAGAGGAGCAATTAAAAGGGAAAACGGGAGAAACACCACAGACTGGGTTGTAATTACTGTGTGTGAGACACCATATTAGTGCTGTTTATTTTGACTCAGATGCTAACAGCCGAGAGGGATATTTGTGTGTGTGTGTGTGTGTGTCAAGATTGTGAAATTCAATTATACCTGCCATTAGAGTCTATTGGCTGTCTATAGAGGAAAGGAGAAGGGAGATAAAGAAAAATTATTTCAATTTTCTGCTGACAAAAGGCGGCAGGGTTTGTGACACCACTCTGTCAACGCTCGCCGGGAACAATTACGTACAATCCCATCCATGTGACAGTTCCGAGTCGCAAATGCACGTATAATTGCTCACAGAGAGGATCTCTCTGTTGTGTCGGCTCGCCATCAAGTGGGCCACAAGGCTATCAGGATCATAATTGGAGGAGCTCAATTAGTTTGTCCTCTCTCCTCCCCTTTTTTCTCTGTCTCCATATACAAAAAGCGCATTACACATAGATCCCCGGGATTTGCTGGGGTAACAAACCAGTGGCGGGTCCTTAATGAACTGTCTTGTGCCAGAGGCTTGAAAACGCTCCTCTTCTGGTTCTGATAATTAAGTTAGTCCAAATCAGATTGAAGGGAGTGAGGTTTTTAGAGCCATTTTCACCAGTGATTTAATTTAGCTGCTCCCTGTTGAGGCCCAGAGGGGACATGGCTTATGCCTTTCAGGATTCCCCCTCTCACTGATGCCTGTTTGACCCTCCAGTCTTTCACTGAGTGATTTCCTCCGGGCAGGGTTTTCACAATATGGTAACTGGCGGGCAATTTCCATCCTTTCCCATGATATCTGTGAAAGTCACAGATTGGGGCTGCAAATTGCCAAATTCCTGCATGGGCCTTTCAGTGTGTAACACACACAAACAATACAGCTTATTTTCTTTAATACAATGTCTTACATGCCAGGAGTGTTTAGCAGGAAACAGCAGGTGGCCAGGGGAAGGAGGTTAGCATCTTGTTAGTATAAAATATATGCTTCCAGACTTAAACAGGCAAAACAGGCAGAATAAATCTGAACATGTTTCCTGCTGGGATTTTTTGGACTTCTTAAGCTATTTCCAATAGCTAGCGGTCACTGTCTAGCGTTTGTGTTGCAGTCAGAAAATGTAACCCACACAGGATTGATGATTTAAATCCTAAAAATGTAGCTTACCCTCAAAAAGTTTAAGGCCAGATATTATTAAAACTGTAAAGCTACATGTCTATCTTCTTACTCCGGGTGTTTGTCTTCCTCCCTCCCTCCCTCCCTCCCTCTCGTCCTTTGTGTCTTTCTCCCTTCCAGTGCAGCTGTTTTTAATCTTGTAGAGGCATGCTGCACTACACTTATGTCTGTAATTCTCATAATTCCCATGTTAAACGGAACATAATCACACTAGTACTGAAAGGCAATTCTGTTCGACCTCCGAAAATGAAAGGAAGTGGGGGAAAAAATGACTCTGCAGAGGTTATTGCTTTCTGTTGAGCGTGCGTCAACAGCTCTTGAATTTAATGCATTCCCGCAGCGCTACACGGCTCACTGGCCCACTGGGGAAATAACAGCGTGTAGCCATTAGGGAATTATGGACGAGTAAAGGAAGAAAAGGTGTTGAGACATATACACTGTAAGACTGTATGAGTGGGGGATTGAGCATGTGGGCCCTGAAGCCTTATCGACGTACGGGCGGACTCCGCTTCTGATTTATCAAGTCTTTACATGACAGGGCCAACTCACATTTCACCCCAAACAAAAATTGTTTTTGTTATTGTCAAGCAAATCATGAGTGGACTTTCTTTCTTTTTTTCAAACACTTGCAGGTCACTTTTTAGTGTAGCTTGAATTAGACCCAAAGTGTATAGTAGATAACCAAGAGAACACTTAGCCATGTATTTCAAGGAACTGTATGTTGGGATTATATCACATCAATATCCTGTTGGTAAGTGAATATGACATGGCTTTGGGAAGACCCTGCATACCTTCTTGAATCAAAATCATCTTAATCTTCTGCAGCTACATTTTGTCCTCCATTTTGTCATTTTGATTAGGCAATGTTCCCATTGGTGTAGTTTTTGTTTTCTATTTTGGTCCCTAGGGCAAAGTTTGTTACTTAAGATGCTGGAGGGCCACATACATTACTCAGTGCAATTAACAGTTAAGATAAATGTGTGATACCAATGATGACCTCCACAACCGCTGGTCCTTACCTACTAGCTGTTTAAATACATGTAGCATCATACAGGAGTAGGAAATATTCACTGTAGATCTCATACTTTATTGATGCTTTACTGGTGATCGTATGTAGTTCCTTAAAATGTGCGCTCCATGTGATGTGTCTAATTTATGGGGGGGGGGGGGGGGCGCTGCAAA
>NC_060171.1:28245798-28256733 GCF_021292245.1 Micropterus dolomieu | reverse complement strand
GGGGGGGGGGGGGGGGGGGGGGGGAGCCACTGCATATTTACAAAATACTGCACAATTACACAGCACGTGGAACTTACAACTGCACCAATCAATACTAATATATTATCAAAGGATCACATGACTATGTGTAATGTTAATGTCATACTGACGAACTCACAGAGAATTACCATCTCTGTGGTTCCTCTCAGCTTTACAGAGATTGTTTTTTTCCCAGGACCACAACACTCATAAACTTTGTTTCCAGCTCTGCTAAGCGGACTGTACTCTACCTGCCCAACACCAAATGCCAAACAGATAAAGTTAGCATTTAGCTGGTATACATAGTGTAGTGTTTAGCAACTATAAAACCTCATATTTCCCTTAGGAGTTGGTGGAGGCAGCTAATATTGGACTAGTGAATATTGGACATACATTCATTAGGTGGCCAGAAACATAGCCGTAAATGAATGCTAATGTTGCTCTGTGTCTGCTGGATGAGTAAATAGGCAACTGTTTGCTAACACGCTCCTTCCTCTGTCCCAAAGTGGACAAAAATTAAATTAATACTGTTCTGATTTAGTCTTCTGCAGTGGTGTCTGATCCTGATCTGAAATACATACACAAGCCTCTGTTCTTTAATTGAAATAGTTTCTGTCACAAAAAATGGGATATTTATAGAGAGCTCTAAGTTTATGCAATCACATAAATAGCTATAACAGACTACATTTTTTAAAAATCTGTTTATTTTTGTTTATGTTTATGTCTAGCACCTAATCACCATAATAACCAAATTCCTTGTGCATGTTAAAATACTACTTGGCAGTAAAGCTCTTTCTGAGTTTGATTTCTGATTCTGAAAGAGCTTTATTTATAGATTTATAGAAGTGGTAATATTATGCACATTTAAATGTACAAATGCAACCTTTTTAAACACTTACTAAACAAAACTATGTGCAACAGATATGTAATGATGGAAACTGACCAATTTGCAGACCAAGTCTCTCCATGTATCAAAACGTTTGCAGTCTGTTAGATAAATTCTCATCTGCAGAATAAACATGTACTATAAGCATTCACTAGAAAGGACCACAATCAACAGATACAGTAAAATAATTTTTTGATGATCGAAACAGAAAGATGTCCAAGGCTTGCAGTTGCTGAATAGACATTTAAAGCTACGATAGGGAAATCCGGCGTAGCACCCGAGCACGATGGACCCCCCCTATAACCCTATGGAGAGAAAGAAGGAGATAGGAGATCGGACAGAGAAAGGGGTGCGTGGGAGGGGTGTAGAATACGAGAGCGAAGAAGAGGTGATGGGACATGTGGGTATATAAGGCAATGCCAAGAGTGACGTGTTTGATGTGTGGTCCCGCTCCTGAAACTCTGCTGGTAGTGCCACCTAATTTAAATAGATTAATTTAGGCTGATATTGACCCACCAGAAGCAAAGTGGTAACAGGTATGAGGCCTGAAGAAATTGAAAGTAAAGCAAAAAGATGAGTTTTCAGCTTAGATTTAAAGCCCTCAACAGAGTGAGGGACAGTGACTGTCTGATGTCAGCAGAAAGATCTTTCCAGAGATAAGGAGCACGAGCCCTGCAGCCAGCTGACTTCTTTTGTACTCTTGGGGCTGACAGGAGCCCAAAGTTCTGAGAGAGAGGAGATCACGGGATGGGACAAAAAGTTTAATGAGATTAGTGATTTACAATTGTAAACAATCAACAAGTTGCACAGTAGGCCAGACAACAAAACGTTACAGCAATCCAGTTTAGATGAACCAAAGGCAAGATCTGTGTTTCAGCTAAGAACAGAAAAGACTTCCGAAAGTAAAAGGAAAGGCGATTTGGTTTTTTCTTTAATGTGCTGGTCTAAAGAGAGTGTAGGATCAAGTGAAACACCGAGATTCTTGGCTGTCAAACTTTGAAAATTACTGTTAAAACTTGTTCAGATATTGAGCAGGGTCAATAACGAGCATCTAGATTTTCTTAGAATTTAAGAGAAGGAAATTACGTGACATCCAGGCTCTCACAGCAGATAAATGGGTGTCCAGAGAATTTGAGCATCATCTTCTGCCTTTACAGGCACATGTGGGCGCTCAGTCCGTAGGAACTCGGCTTGAAAACCAGAGGGTCACCAGTCTGGCACAGACTGATACTGAATGTAACCTTGAGCAAGGCCCTGAACCCGTTCGTGCTCCCCGGATGCTGCATAATGGCTACCCACCGCTCCTAATTAGGATGGGTTAAATGCAGAGAATGAATTTCACATGTGTTGTACTGTGTATAATTATATGTGATAAATAAGTTGATTATTATTATTACATGCAGTTGAGTATCATCAGCGTAGCTATTAGCGTGGATATTAATTCCAGACGAGTAATATATCAGAGAAAAACAGAGGGGCAAGTATGGAGCCCTGGGGTACTCCATATTTCACATTGTAAACTAATGATGCAATGTTATTTTAAGAAACACACTGTGTTCATACATAAATATAAGATTTTAACCATGTGAGAGCCAGACCAGAGACCCCAAAGTAG
This sequence comes from Micropterus dolomieu, assembly GCF_021292245.1. Lineage (NCBI taxonomy): Eukaryota > Metazoa > Chordata > Actinopteri > Centrarchiformes > Centrarchidae > Micropterus > Micropterus dolomieu. The sequence goes on along the minus strand of NC_060171.1, from coordinate 28,254,214 downwards.
TTCAAGATGAACTAGGAATATACTGTGATCAGTTATATCAATTATATCAAAAGCCGCACTGAGTTCCAGTAGTGAGGCGGAATCTGAATCCATGGTAAGCATTAGATTATTTGTCACTTTAGTAAGTTCATTTTCAGAATAATGACCGTATGCTCTAAAGGCAGACTGAAAAGGTAAAAAAGATTGCTGTTACTTAAACTCTTTCTGATACTTTTAAAAAGAATATAAGATTATACACCGGTCTATAGTTAATGAGAAATCCTGGATCAAGGTGTGGTTTCTTAAGTAGCAGTTTAACCGCAGGAGTCTTAAAGCTAGTTTGGGGGGACACTTCATTTAATGTTAAGAAAACATTTTATGTCCAGATTATGCTCCAGAATCAAATAATTTAACTGTTATTCTTTGGTAGACAAGGTTGCCGTTTTCAATACTAGACAAATTAGTTGTGCCACTTTTAGTTAATGTCTTGATTGGAGCAAGATACCTTTTGTTAGCAATAAAAGGTTTTAGAGGCCAGCATATGTGACGCTGGAGGGATACAGCAGCGATATGTAAGAATTCACCAGGTGATTTCTGGGACTTTTCACTGCCAGTAATGGGGATGATAATTACATGATTGTGCTTCACATGTTTAGGGGAAGATATCACTATATTCTACTCCTTTTCCAATTTTCTCATGCAAGATCTTGCTAATAGTTTGAGACAGGCACAGATATTACATGTGAGCCCTTGTGTGCACATGCATGCGTGCAGAATGTGTTTATTTCACATACAGTATTACTGAACATGCATGACAGACATCTTCAGTATATAAACCACTCTGTGAGTGAGCTTGTATGTATGCGTCTGTAGTAAGATTTGTTTTGGATGCTAAAGAGCTTTTATTATTTGCGGCGATAAGCAATACTTAACATCTCCTAAATATTCACTCATGCACACATACGCCATTACAATAACACGCAGCATTAGAATATTAGGTTTACAGCGCAGTCGTTTGTCAAAGGGCTCTTTAGAGGCTGTAAAACTGTCTGAGTGTGGGGATTTGTCATCACCACAAAGGCCTGCTCCTTCTATTAGTCATAAAATATATATAGAGGCAAATACAGGCTGTGATGAAGATGTAGCAGCGAGACGGGGAGAGATAAAATGTGTCTGTATGGGAATTGGTCACAGGCAGCTGCACTGATGCTAAGTTGTTCACCGAAGTTTTGTGTTTTCTTAATGATGAACAGAGAGAGAGGGAGAGACACTGAAGGGAAAATAAAATGGGAAGACATAGAAGGAACTGTGCAGTATAACAAATATACTGTACATCCTCAGCTCTATTTCAAGTCTTTCTGCATGAGTGTGTGTCTGTGTGTGTCCGCCCTTTGTTGAAAACAGTAATTTCCCATTTTCAATACCCTGTTCTATTTCGTTCTGTTCAATTGTATTCCCTTCAACTTCCTCACACACACACACACACATCCACACAGAGATAGACAGTGTGTCTATGAAGAAAGATGACGCCATTGAAGATGATGACAACTCCCATCTGACATTTACTAACCTTTTGAGCAGAGAGATGGGGATGGAAGAGGGAAAGAGAAAAGGGGATGGACAGATGAGAGGGAGGGACGCAGTCAGGGTGGAGGAGGGAGGACGTTTGCATGGTATTCCTGTTTTCTATTCCTTTCACCATCATATTTTGCTCAGCTCTCCACAAAAAGCTTTTGTTGCTGGCTGCACCTTTTTTCAGGCTTAAAGAATTGAGATTCTCTTTATACTCACATAGCGCTCAATTTTTCACCTTCTTTTTTATTTGGCAGATGTGGCATTCTACAGCTCTCTGTATGTGTGTTTGTGTGTGTGTGAGACGGTGTTAAGTCATAACTGATTAGACTCTGCGTTTGGTTAAAGGAACACCCGCATTTTTGGCTGATAATCCATTTGACAAAAAATCAAGCACACCTGTCCATATGTACAATATTTGCCAAATACTAAGAGGAAATATTATGTGAAAAATGCTCGTTTCATGTGGAAAATAAAGATGTAGTGAAGGAAATGAGGAAATGGAAAATTCTTAATCTAAACAAATTAAAGAAAGTTAAGTTGAGAAAAAGACAAGGGAGGAGCAAAGAGGACGCCATGGATTGTAACCAATCCAGGTCTGTCTATTCTATGTGTTTTTGTTGTATTCATTTCATTGGTTTCTTTCATTTAGTTCCCATCAAATCTGTCCATACAAGAAATATTAACACATTTGTCAGTTGTTCACACACTTGAAATGACAGATGTTGACATTTTACAGACAAGTAACCTTTAGCAGCCATGCAAATGTTGGCTGTCGTCTTTCAGAAGCAAAGGTAAGTAGCCTGTTTGTTCATTCACCGCAAACCCTCTAAGGGAAGAGTTTGAGGTAAAGCTACAATGGTAATCCTGCCCTAAAATTAACCAGGTAAAGTAACATTTTAGGTTATTGTCTATCAACAGACCTGTTTGTCTCAGCTTTCATATACCCGTCCCTTTTCCACATCCATCCGTCTACCCAACCTTCTGCACATCCATTCATCATATCCATCTGTCCTAGATGAGCCTATCCCAACAATCTTCTGTTCCTGGGGCTGGATATTGAACCTCAATACTTTTTGATACCAACTGAAATGAGTCTATGTCACAGCACATAGAAAACTGCCAAGTTCTGTAGACTGGCATCGAATGTCTGGTCAGATTTGTAATCTTACAATCTTGTATCGGATGGTTCCTAATTTAAATGAAAAAAATATTGTTTGGTATTGTTCTTATGGCGGCTGGTCTTAAGATAACACAATCTAACATTTGTGAACGGTGGCTTCTTTTGCCAAACAGAAAATATCTTCTTCTTTTTTTAGGTTAAATATGTTAATGTTTTAGTAAGTAAGGTAATGAAAAAGTATCTTTTTTATATCTGTTTGAAACTTTTATCTTAATCAACTAGAACTGAATTTTTTTAAAACAATTACCAGTCCTACTTCTTCTCCCTTCCTGCTTCTATCCATCCTCACCACACAAACACTAACTCTACATCATTAAACCTTTAATGTTGCTGTTGTTGTAGTGGTGGTGTCCATGCCCCTATTCCGGGGCCAGGTCGCAGTGGTAGCACCACCTCAAATGGCTCATTTTGATGCAAATGAACAGCAGCCCTACTCTGACGTCTCTCCTGGGATCCTTAACCTATATCTAAGGGTGAGTCTGCCCGCCACCCTATGGAGGAAACTCATTTCAGCCACTTGTATCTGTGATCTCATGCTTTCCATAAATGTGAACCTCATGCTGGCACTTGAGGAAAAGTCAAGGGATCACCCAAGTGAAAAACATACATGTCTGAACAAAAATCCAGTGCCAAGATATTTCAGCCTGGACCAAAGTGGTTGACCAACATTGCTATTCTAAATACATGACATTTATCTCAAAGCATCACTCAATTCAACTGCAGATTTGTGATTACTATTTCACCTCCATTTGGAAGTTATACACCTCATGCTTTTGGTGATTTTCCCAGTGGATTTAGTCCTAAACAGTATGGTACGTTAGCCATTTCTCTGTCTGAGCCAATAACGGAACAGCAAATATCATAAGCTTCCTATCAGTTCGTCATGTGCTGTAATGGCTTGTCCAAGTTAACAACTATCACTGGGGATTCAAACATGAGCAAAGGGTCAATTGGAATAGAGAGATGGTAAGAGGAGGGAGGGGGAGAATAGATGATGAAGAGTAAAGGACAGCAGAGGGATGGGCCTATGTACACAAGAGGGAAGATGATTAATATGACTTGGTGATGAATAATGATATGGTGCTGATATTTTGGGTTGTTAATAAATGAATGGAGCGTGCTGGAGTGAAGACAGCGCATACTAATCAAAAGCTACAGTAGGTGACCTACCCTGAAAAATACACAGTGAAACACACATTAATGCATTAATAGTGTTTGAGCTGTTTGAGGGCAGCAGAACAAGCTGAAAACACAACATATGACACGTTATCACCATATAAAGCTGTTATAGGTAATGTGTAAGCAAATAATTGCCATTTTAAACATCCAGCAGACTCAGAGCAACATCAGCATTTATTTGGTAACTATAATAATATATATATAATTATCACTCTCCTTTTAGATTTGTTTTGGTCCACCATGTCCTAAGTAAAATATCTGGTTCTTTAGCTGCCACTATGTTTACCAGCTAACTTTATCTATTTGGCCTTTGGTGCTGTACACGTAGCATGAAGGGGTTTATCCCAGCTTTCTCGCTAAAAACAGATGCCTACTGCAGCTGAAAATTAGGTTGACGGGAGCTAAGTTTGTGGGTAGAATTTTTTTTTAGCTAAAACAGGATAAAATGCTACTAGCACCAGTATTGGGTGGTAATTATCTGATACTTTAAAGCAACACCCTTCACATTATAAACAGAAATTGAAAATATTCTTGATATTAACATATTGATTAGTACATCTTTGAAGACATAATGGAAAAATTGCTAAAAGGGATAGTTCGGTATTTTTGTGTGGGGCTGTATGAGGTACTTAATCCACAGTACTTAATCCACACCTGCAGTAGCTGGCAGGTGGCGCGTCCCCACTTTGGAGAAAGAGAGCGTTGTACTGGCATGCAAGCAAATGTACTGTTGTGGACAGGGTCAGCAGCAAAATGTATTTTAGCCACCTAAAAAAGGCCCACCAAGAAAAAAATCAAGTGTACATTATGTGTTAAATATTTTCAGCACTTTAACTTGCTGTCAGCAATTTCATTTGTAAATGTAAATGCTCTGTACTTGTATAGCACCTTTCTAGTCTTTTTGACCACTCAAAGCGCTTTTACACTACATCCACAGAGACTAAGCGATCAAACAGAAACTAACATTCACACACTGGCGGAACAGCCACCAGGGGTAATTCAGGGTTCAGTATCTTGCCCAAGGATACTTCGACATGCAGCCTGGAGCCGGCGATTGAACCACCGACCTTTCAATTAATGGGCAACCCGCTCTACCTCCTAAGCCACAGCTGCCCATTTGGAACTACATTCCAAAGGAACACAGACCGCTACTGCAGGTAATACTCAGTGTGGATAAATACCTCACACCGCCCCACTTAAAAATCCCTAACAATCTCAATATGTTAACTTACATACAGCACAGCGAGCTGGCATATTGGCAAAATAATCCTGGAAAATAAGGCAGTGTGAAAGCGGCTACAGACAGAATCACCGGGAGACAGCTTCAGAGAACATACTGGAAACTCAGGTTAACTCCCACTGCAGCATTACAATAATATTTTTATCAGCTTGAGGTTGAACTAATCCATGCTGGTTACATGATAATGCCTGCTTTTCATTAACCAACATTATCTGTGTATCTTTCACCAGAGGCTCAGCAATGTCAGGACAGCTAAATGTATTTGATGATACCGAAAAGGGTTAGTGAGCTAGACTGAATAATATAAGTGAGATTGTTGCCAGACTTTATAACAGTTAGACCGCAGTAAGTACAGTAACGTTACTATAGTGAATGGGTCTTCCTCTGTGTTGTTGTCCTGCACCGTTATGTTTCATTAGTGTATATTATGTGTACCGCAACTGAGATTGTGGAGAAGCTGTGTACCTGTGTATCGCTAAAATGACGATAAATCTAAATTGAACGTTCAAAGCAAACAGCAGCGGATCCATGCTAATGTATGTGCTAGCTAACATTATCTAACTTGAGCCAACTAAAGCACAGAATAACAATATATTTAACATGCTTTGCAGTCATGTTGGTTTAACTGTCCTAAAGGATGAAAGACAACTCTGTGTCGGTTTTGTCAGTTCCAAAACAAAGCAGAGGTCTCTTTGTGACTCAAACCTGTTGACTGTGTTTTCATCGTAAAACTTTATTGTTGTTTTTTATCTTTATGTGGAGTTTACGTTTAGAATTTGTGATGGAGTTTATGTTAGAGTCTGTGTTGTGCTGGGAGCCGGTTGTTTTGTGGTGTTAGTGGACTTCATTTCGTTAGCTGCAGTGTTGTTGCTGTCATGGGAGAGAGGCTGAGGAGCACACATGCAGCTAGAACCCGACCCGATTTTTTCACATAAGAAGTAGAATAGTGTCTGTTCCAAGCAACAGAGAAAACAGGCGTGTGGTTAATTTCTAAGTGAGGTTACAGCCCGTTGACAAAAAGGAAGTTAAAAAGTGAATTACTAATAAGTGACTTCATTGAAAAACTACATATGACTACTACTATAATACTGACTTTTTATCTATTTAATGGTAAAACAATGCCAAATGGTTTCCTGTGTCACTAATTCAATAAGAATATGAAGATAAAACAGTATGTTAAAGTAAATAAACTGACCTTTAAGGATGTGATGTGATGGAATTGTAGGGGACGAAACATATTAATACAAACTGGATCGTGCAGTTGGAACCTTTGTCCACATTAATTTTAATTATATTTTGTTTGCATAACCTTGAATAAGTTACTCACTCTAATTTTCATAACAGTAAGTGACAATTTATAAACTACTGTTATCTTGTTCCGGTATAAATATAAACTCTCTCTATAGTATCAGAGTAACAAAGGCTTTGTCTCTCTCTTTTCTCAGTCATTTTGATTAATTTCAAACTTTCATGGCACTGAACACTTGCTTACTGGTTCAGCATTAGCAAACACATTAAATCAGTCATTATCATCATCATTCCAATGGCATTCATGACAGACTATATACATAAAGGTAGGAATGATATTGCAAAAAGCAAGGTTTATGTAATAGGTCCAAATGTTATCTTGCACTTCCCATGTGTACAACAGTACCATCAGACACCTGTAACCCAGTTTCTCAGCTTCAGGCAATGCCTGTGGCAGCAATGTGTACTGATTATATGACTTTCTTCTGAAGCATGTTGTTCACACACACACACCTCTGCAGCCTACAGAAAACAACCTTCACCAGACATTTCAGTTCGCATTTTATTCATCCCCCAACAATGGCAAGCCACAGAGAGCTAGTGGGGAGACGCTGGTTCTTACACAGAGCAAACAGGGAAAACAACATAGTCTTCAGTAAGTATGCTCATGAGCAGTTGTCCTTAATCCAGAATCCTATCCTGTTTAAAATAAATAAAATTTTGACACAGATAAAGACTGGTCCGGTTTCCCATTGGCCACAGCAGGGACTGCAGGTTAGAGTGGACAACGCGCCAACAGCGTTGTTACATCCATAAAGTAACACGTGTTTGTACTACTTTCACCTTTTTGTTTTCTAGTGTAGATGAAGATAATGGACATTACAGTCGTGAGGACGGGAAGTGTAGCTGCAGGCAGGCTCAGTATGAACAAAGAACTTACACTGACAATGAAGTGAAAGCGAATTGGTCGTTCCATTGCAACATCAGGGCGTAGCAGCAAAGCTATGCCTCTGCCATTTTGGACTGAAGGCATTTCAGCAGTCTTCTAGCTTGTTGCTCTGACTATGGCAATATCAGCTGCTCTGTTTCAACAAATCGTGCATGCAGACAGAAATTCAACCAAGGTGTTGGGCGATGCAGTGACTTAAACGCCAAATAATATACGTAAAGTAGAATAGAGGAAAAGTTTGCTAGCCACTAGGCTAATTTATGTAGTGTAGTGTAGGCTTATGCTAATAATGGTGAATCACAAAAATCAAACCTTGACAGTTATTATTGAGCCAAATTGTGTGCTTCTGTTAAATGTTCTTGTTGTTAAGCCATGTTTTATGTGTGTTAGTGGAGTCAATTTAAACTTGACTGCACTTCAACAGTTACAATTATTAATGTGTGTTTTTTTTCCTTTTATGTCCAAAAGCAGAGAAAAAAGGGGTGGAAGCTCCTTTCTTGTCGTCATCACTCACATCTTTGTCAGAGGAGGACAAAAAGAAGAAATAGGAGGGCAACAAAGAAAATACCCGCAAAACAAAGCAAATAAATAAATAATAGTCATTAAGAAATAAAGAACAGTTTTGGTAGAATTATTCCTGATGCTTTTCTTTCAGTTACTTATTTAAATTAATTATTATTCCAGCTCTCATGGCTGTGCTGTGTTGCTTATTTAGTGTGTGTGACTGTTTCTTGTTTTCATTGTTCTCTTAGTTGTCTTAATATGTCAGCTGTTTATTGCTGCTGTTCGGCTGGTTGTCTTTTACTATTATTATTTTTATTGTTTGTTTTTGTTTGTGTTTGTTTGTTGTTGTTTTTCTCCTCCCCAAGCCCCCCTCTCTGTTCTATTGCAGGTTTCGTTGCTTTCTGCAATTGGTGTTTCCCACAGCTTTTCCCTGTTGTCCCCACCCTCCATCCCCCTTTCCCCCTTCTGTGCTGTCTGTTTGTGCCCCCCCATCCCCGTGTCTGTCCCCCTGTCCGGCCCGGTGACAAATCAATACATAATTAAATAAATAATAAAACAGACA
>NC_060171.1:28240118-28245698 GCF_021292245.1 Micropterus dolomieu | reverse complement strand
CCCCTGTCCGGCCCGGTGACAAATCAATACATAATTAAATAAATAATAAAACAGACAAAGGAGTATTTTAATACTCTCTTGTTAAAGTAAAATCTGTCTGGCACAATATGGTATCCAGATCATTATACTCTATACCAGGCTGCTGGGCAGGACAGGTTTAAAAAAAAAAAAAAAGACATAAAGAACAGTTAAATGTAAACAATGTAGTAAAACAGTGGATTCTTTAAAATACAGCCCACACCACCAATTTAATGTGTAACTACAGTGTAACAAGTGGAAAACATTCCTAGCTTATTTTTCTTGTGTAATTAAAAGAATCAAAATAAACACTAGGTTCCTCTGTACCTCATTTAACATTCAAGATGATGTATTTTTGATCCACCTTCATATATATACACATAGATGGAACATTATTAAATTACTGTATTGCTTGAGAAAGGTAAGTTTGTTTTCTACTTTAGCCTGCCCCTTATTATCTGCAGCAGTGCAGGATGAACGAAGAATAGACCCGTTTCTTTACTTCTTATTCAAAATCATACAATGAACTAGAAGACATGCATAATAAGTCCCTGGAGTGTGGCTGGCCTGCACAACGCACACTCAAAAGAAGGTTGTCACAACTGCCATGACCACGAGAAAAGGGCAAAAGATTTCGTTTTTATTTCACGTCGTCCATTAGTATATTATTAAGTTATGGGAGCACATCACAATTGAGAAAAACACCATCATTACTTAATAGGTGCCGCAGGATGTAATTGTGTATTGTCAACTACCCAGCTGTGTTTATCAGCACTGTACCCTGTGAGTACCCAGTACTTTTAGTGTCAATCATACTTACATGACTGCAAACCAAAATGAGAGCACATAATCACAGTTGTATTACAACATAATGTTTCATACAGTTCCTCTAATTTGAAAATTTTTTTTGAGCCGTCTCTGTAGGTTCTGTGCTGTTGTCCCATTGGCGTTTTCAGTCCCAAAATGGCGGCAGCGCTGTCGCAGCACCATCTAGCAGCGGTTGTCAAAAAAGCCCCAGCCTCTTTGGTATGAATGTTACGTTCAGTGGTGGTTATGGCAGAGTTGAGCAAGTTGGAGGACCCAAACGCAGGACACTTAGGCTAGCAGGTAAAGTTCAGATGGTTTATTCCAAGCAACAAAAAGCGAGCACATCTTCAAACTGAGTGGCTGATGACAAAGTCCAGAAACACAAAAGCTGTCCAAACAGAAATCCAACGGTGCAGGGAAACACGACGAGTAGGCAGACAACGAGGGATCATAACGCACATAGAAAGTAATGAACCGACAAAGACAAGACAGAAACACCAAGTATATATACACACACAGGGAGTAACGAGCAGGGCGGGAGCAACACAGGTGACAGAGATCAGGGTTAATGAGGGACAGGCAGGCAGGCAGAGAGAGAAAACCATGAAAACAAATACACAGTCCAGGAAAGCAGGGGCAAAAACAGCGGGTGGTCTGGGACAGTGAGGATATCAGGCGGGCGGCCTGAAGGCAGAGCAAAGGGGGACCAGAAGGGGTCAGGTGGGCGGCCCGAAGGCAGGGCAAAGGGAGAGCAGGGACCAAACAGTTCAGGAGGTCGTCCCGGAGGGCGACCCAGACGGCCGTGCAGAGCAGAGGGAAAACAGAGTTCAGGTGGCCGTCCAGAGTACGGCCCTGGAGGCCGGACAGTTCAGGGGGACGGCAGGAAGGCCAACAAAGAGGCTGGAAACCCACTGGAGGCCAAGCGGGGGACCGGCAAAGGTGGCGAATCCTCCCCGAAGGCCGGCGGGAAAGGCAAGACCTCTCTGGAGGCCGGGCAGGGGGCCGGCAGCAAAGGCGAGAACTCTCTGGAGGCCTCAGCAGGGGTTGCAGATGATGGAAGGGACCCACCAGAGGCCGAAGAAGGCGAGGCTTCTCCAAAGGTCGGGCCGGGGACTGGCGTAGGGAGCCTGGGGTCTCCAGTGGCAGAGCAGGGCTGAGGACCACGGGCGAGACAGCTGGGCTGAGGACCACAGGCGAGACAGCTGGGCTGAGGACCACGGGCCGGACTCGAGGAGCTGGAGTCGGTCTGACCACCGACTGGACAGCTGGGCTGCTGACCATGGACCGGACACGAGGAGCTGGAGTCGGCTGGACCACCAACGGAGCTGGTGTTGGTTGGACCACAGACGAGGAACCAGGAGTCGATCGGACCACCGGCGGAGCTGGTGCCGGTCGGTCCACCGACGGAGCACGAGGAACAGGTGTCGCCTGGGCCACCAACGGAGCTGGTGCCAGTTTCTTGGCCGCTCGTCGTCGGGGCCTACGTCGCCCTCCAGCCAGCCTTACTGGAGGTGGATCCGACGCAGAGTTCGACGAGGTGCTAGCCTCCAGGCTAGTAGACCCGGAACTGGAGCTGTGTAGGTCTGCTAGCAGCCCGCTAGCAGACCGGTCTCCCTCTGACCAGTGGTTGGTTGGCTGGGGACTCTCCGTCTTTTCACTCTCTGGCTCCAAAGGTAAGTCCAACAGAAAGGCAGCCAGAGAGCTGGAAGTCCATGAATCCCCAACCAACCTGGAGGTTTGAGCCGACTTGGAGGGGGATGGAGCAGGCAGGGAGCTAGCCGCTGGAGCGCTAGCAGGCCAGGAAACAGGCAGTGGGCTAGCCGTTGGAGCGCTAGCAGGCCGGGAAACAGGCAGGGGGCTAGCCGCTGGAGCGCTAGCAGGCCGGGAAACAGGCAGATGACTATTTTCTACTCAAATTCCACTGTCACAGGTGCTCAGATGTTTAGCTCCAATAACACAGACGCCCAATCCCCTGTTCTGAATTTCACCCCTTCTCATCTGGTCACCCTACACTGCAACCTTATTCGAGTGAAGGAGAGGTCTAAGTACAGCGGGACAGTCTTACACACACAAAGACAATGTAACAAACTGAGAAATATATAATGTTTAAATAATGGCTGCTTCTAAATACAGCAAAAATGAATCTGTTGTAACACTGTCACCCACACTGTCAAGGTTTCACAGAAATCACTGCTGCTGTAAGCTGTTCACGTCATCAATGACTTCATCTATTGTTGGTGTTTGAGCTCAAGGATAGTTAGCTATTTTAAGTGATCCTCATGCAGAAGCAAATCCCTGTTGTACAGCCTTTCTGCCTGAAACTGTGCTCGTGTTTAAGTGTGGGAAGTAAGAGGGGATGTCACATCCCAGAGCAAGTGCTGAACTGACCAAAGTCCCCCCATACCTAGAGCAGGTGCTACAGCTGATTTCTCAAACCTAGTTCAACACCATTTCAGGCCATTCCATTTCTGTACCAGCTTGCAGGAAGGTTATGAAAAAATAAGACGTGCAAACTACAGTGATGAACTTCTGTGTGTGGGCTAGTGTCATCTAAACTGCTGCATTTTCTCTTATTAACTGAGGTAAAAAAAAAAAAAAAAACAGACCTTATTTGATCAAAGTAATGAATTCTGGGCACTGAATATAGCCTCATTCCTTGGAGAAACATTTATTATTTTTACAGTTCAGTGAGAGCAATATCTTGTTGTCTGAGTGAGAGATGTGGAAAAAGACGGCCTAATTTTTGTGGCTTTGGTGGATGGTACAGTTGATGATCTAGGACTGCAGGGATTAAGAAAGAGCGTTGTCCACTGTCATCAGTGTCCTTCCTCTTTAAAGCAACAGGTTAATTCTGGCCACACCAGTCCCCACATACTGGAAAAGAAACCCGTTTCTGTGAGTTACACAGTGATGTGTTCTTAATGCTTTATGCACATGCAACAATCAGATAAAATTATATTTATCTCTACGTAACATTTGAAATATTGAATAAACATTTGGGAAATACACTTTCCAAATTTCCAATAAGTCAGATGAAAATATTAATACCACTTTCATATTTGTGCATTACGTTTGAAAGCTTTAGAGAGAGTGAGCATCCTCGTCTTGTTACTCAGTGAAGTGCGAAGCTTTGTGAGGCTGAGGTGACACTTGCTTCCAGTCTTTATACTAAGCTAGGCTAATCATCTCCCGGCTATGGGTAGCAATATTCTCAGATACCAGAATTAGCTCTGTGTGCAATAGCGGTGCAACAGCTAACTGACGTAGTCGACGTGGTTGATGACGTCATTGGGCCGTAACGACACCGTCAGCTTAACGGACTACAGTGATGTGAACAGTAAAGTTACTAAAACAACATCAGCACTGCAGTAACACCTTCACCACCTAAAACCTCCAGAGTTGGCAGCACTTCACTCTTCACTTAGCCAAAAAGGTTGTTAACTGCAGCGTCTGCAAAGCTGAGCTTTCCTGGAAACAGCGGAGCATCTGAAGAGGTTGTTGTAACGTTGTTGCTCTGTGGATGATGAAGACTCGTCTCGGTAAGCTAGTTAGTGAGCTAGCTGTGACTGTTAATTAGCACATGCATAAAACAACCTCAAGTTTAATTTAAAAACTGATAGCTAAATAAGACGCATTCTGTAATTTTGCAATTCATAATCCGAATAGTCGATTATTCGTTTCAATAATCGATAGATTAATCGACTATCAAAATAGTCGTTAGTTGCATCCCTAGTGTGCAAAAACATAAGCCTCTCATTCATTTGAAGGGCTCAGTCAGGAAGCCAACTCCTGCAAAACAACATAGAGTCGTCTGGGAAAAAATCTGAATGAGGTACAACTATGCTGGCCGATTACATAGATAATAGTGCACACCCATGGTAGATTACTTTGTTACCTCACTGGGATTAGGAAAGATAAAATAGAGAACATCCCAGACTAAAATCCTGTATGAGAGTAATGTTGTGCAGCATTTTAGTGACTGATTTATTGCAGCACTAGTACCTCAAACAACACTTCTTTACCAACGCTGCCCCCTGCATTAAAAAAATGCAGGGGGCTGTTTGAGGTTATTTCTTTTCTAATTTAAGTTATTATACAATATTTCATCTGTGGTTTTATAATACTTTAAATGCAATTACACTTCTAGCTGTTTTTTTTACAACATAGTTCTATCACACATACCCAGTTGGAGCTGCCTAATCCATTTTCCCACATTTAACCATTAAGCAGTTGGGGCACCTGCTTGAAGTGCCTTACTCGAGTGCACTTTGACAGCACTTGTTGGACACCACGGCATGCACTGCTCACTCACGACGCATGGCAGCACAAACACAAGAAGGAGTATGACTGAAACAAATCTGAGAACAGGATAAATGTTTAACTAATGAAAATCAGCTGTATGTTTAAACTGTGTGCACTCTACCAATGTAATACTTCAGTGACTGTCTGTTTATAGTAACAATAGTAACAACAGATGCACACACACACACACACACATGCACACACAAACACATTTGGGATGTTGTGGCTATGCCTGAATGCAGCTCTTCAGTGTTACTGCTTTAATAATCAGTTTTAATGAGCATCACTTGCTGTTATTCCCTTCAGCATGATTCTCTCTCTTTGCATCTGTCTGTCTCTGCATTTATTTCTCTCTTACCCCCCTTTTTTTAAGTCACACCAACTGTCTCTCTTTCTCTCTCTCTCTCTCTCTCTCTCGCATGCACGCACACACACACACACACACACACACAC